>NC_133328.1:280490464-280525464 GCF_042186555.1 Aquarana catesbeiana
TACTATTACTTGTTTTTCACTGACATACAAATAGGAGACTTTTTGGCTATCCGGCAAGCCCAGCGCAGGAGTCTGCATTAGGGAGACCTTAATGTCTTAATGCTCTGTTTTGCTGTTCTCCCCATTGGAAGGGTTCCTTTTCTCCCCCCTTTGTGGATTCATAGAGGGGTCTGGCTTTTATGGCAAAGTCCGGTATCCAGATTCAGCAGAATCCTGCCACCCCCAGGAATTCACGTACTTGCCGTCTGGTAGTCAGGGTGGGAATCTGACAAACAGCCTCTTTCCTGCCTTCTCCCAATTGTCTCTGTCCTTGTGATACTCTGAATCCCAGGTACTTTACAGTCTCTTGTCAAAATTGCACCTTTCTCCGGGACACCTTATAACCTGCCTCCCACAGTAATTGTAACAGTTCATTAGTGACCGCTGGGTGCATGGTCATTACAGCCTGATTGACCGCTCTGAGGTCTTGAACAGGACAACAGTGAGCTGTTTCGGGTTTCTGCGCTGGAAGTAGAGGTGTATTCCAGGGAGACTGACAGGGTTTTAGAATTCCATAGTGTAGGAATTTGTTTAAGTACTTTTGTATTCCTACTAGGGCTTTTCGAGGGACTGGGTACTGTTTCAGGCTGACTGGAGTGGCTCCTGATTTTAATTCGATAAGGATTGGGGGAACATGTCTGGCTAATCCTGGTAGGTTGTCTTCTGCCCATAGTCCCGGGATGTCTTGCAGTATGCGGGCTTCAAAGGGATGGGGCAATTTTAGGATAGCCTGTCCGTCAGATTGCAAGTATATGTATGCTCTGAGTTTAGCAAGTAAGTCTCTGCCCAGCAAGGGAATAGGGGAATCCGGCATCTACAGGAACTGATGTTGGACTTGATGCCCCCCCCCCAAAACTACAAAGTCTTTCTAATAGGAAGGGTCTTTTGCCTTTTATACTTCTGCACTGCTTGGTTAATTCTGTGTCTCTCCTCAGTATAAAAAAGGGTCAATAAAAGTTGCTGGCAGTCCGACCAAGTGGGGTTATGGGTCTGAGTTATTGACCGGAGCAAATCTGTGATGGCTTGGGGCTTCTCAGAGTAGGCAGGGTTATGAATCTTCCAGTTCAGTAAATCTGTGGTGTTAAAAAGGGGTGTAAACTAGAGTCCGATATTCCTCCACCGCCTGTTCTCTTAAGGGCATTTGCAGAGGTATGTTGAAAGACGGGCAAGGGTCCGGCTATTTGCATCAGGATTTCTCGGAGTGGAAGTGGACACTTGATTGGGGAGCCCATTGACTACTACTGAGTTCCCTATTTCTGTCCTGCCTATACTCAGAGTGTTACGGTCAGGAGTATATTTACTGAGATTTGGCATTGAAATACTGACTGAATCTGATGTAGGTGGACAACAGCTTGAGTCCTCTTGTCCACTGGACGGGACATTTGGACATGGCTCTGACCTGTCTCTATCTGAGGTCTGTTCATCTACATACGGGGGAGGTTGATCTGTCTCTTCGGGTTGAGAATATATGTTTTGTTTGTTTTGTCAGTGTCACTACTCTTTGTCATAACCCATAATTCTACACTGTTCCTCTTTTTGTGGCTTCTATCCACTGCAGGTCTTTATCTCCCATTTGTCCAAAGGATGCACAATCATCCAGACGGACGTTTTCTCCTAGCTGACTGACTGACTGACTGGCTGAGGATTTGTCCGAAAGATGCGCAATCATCTGGACGAACATTCCTCCTGACTGACTGGCTGAGGAGTTATCCGAGAGATGCACAATCATCTGGACGGATATTCCTCCTGACTGGCTGAGGATTTATTCGAGGGATGCACAATCACCCGAACGAACAGTCCTCCTGGTAGGTGCGTCTTGGTCATGTTTCTGTGAGTCTGACATAATATTCTCAAATAATCAGTCAATGGTCTCTAAGTCAAGGGTTCCCTGTGGGGGCCACCGCGCTCCATAACAGGGCCAATCTTTCTCACACAATGTTATCAATTTCTCAGGGCTAAGTTTTAAATTACAGTTCTTAGAAAATCCCTTCCTAAAGTTGGAGATCATGGTTTGTAGGGGGGATTCAACACTATGTTTCCCACCCATTCTTATAACCTAACAGACACCAAGACAGACACAGAGGGTAGGGTAAATGATGAGAATTCAGTAAGGGGTCTGAATCCTCGACACAGGTAGGAACAATAGACAACGCTTCCCTCGGTCAGTGGCCTGGACGTGGTCTCCCAGCCAGAAAACGCACTTAAAAGAGGACACGGTCACTTCACCACTAAGTGATGTCTCATACACACATCAATCATACCAGACACTCCCACCCAAAAATTACTGACTGACTGAGAATTCGTCCGAAAGATGCACAATCATCTAAACGGAGGTCTCTTCTCGGAAGGTGATCAGGCTTCCCTTCTCTCGATCCGTCGAGAGGCCGACCGACTGGCTGTCTGACAGTTATCCCAAAACCAAAAGTAAAAAGCTCTCACCTGTTCCCGTTGGAGCTCCAGCTATCTACTGCTCGGATTCCCAGGTCCTTTTGACGCTACGAAGGTCGTCCACAGCAGGCCACCAAATGGGACACAGCGCAGTCTCCTAGATAACAGTTCTAGAAGGCGCCTTTTGAGACTACGATATAACCCACAGGGCTGGCCTCTCGGACCATTCCTTGTAGGTCTGGTGGAAAACAGTGCCACCTGCCTCAACAGGTCACACCGATATTCCCCCCTTACGGCCAATGCACCAAATGAGGTAGCAGGTAAGGTAGGATGGATATTGGTAATGACTGCTAGACAATGAACTTTCTGGTATGCGAGATTTTTATTCCATTCTTTTAGCTAGTAAGAATGGACACTCCTGGCCCGACTCGTGTCTATCACGCCAAGAAGTGCCCATACAGACAAATTCAGTGTACTTATAACTCTATTACATTACGTCACAAGTGGATAGACAATACATTTCCGTTATAAGACATTTTTAACCTCTTAACCTTTGTAAGCAATTAACCTACTCTTATGGTTGCAAAGCAGTTAGCAAAGCAAATTCCTTTTGTACTCTTGCAGTTTGCAGATTCTTGCCTTTGCGGTTTCCTTATCTTACTTACTAATCAGCTTGACATTTGCTAACTTATAGGAAAGTGTACGTCAGTGTGCTAAACACAGGTGTCTGTGTTAAGGGGGGTGAGAGGGTGAATTCAGTGTCTTTAACCACAGCCTGTAACATATTTTACAGAGCTCATAAACTGTTCTTAGCATAGTATATACAAGAATGGCTTCTTAGCTGAAATTCTAAATCAGCCTTACTGCACATATAACCATGGCCATATAAACTGACCCCCGTTCCTACTTCACTACTTGGATAATAAAGAGGCAGCAGTGCACTGAGGAGGTCATCCCTATGTTCTCTTTTCTTTTCAGTATGTTAATAGTGTCACACCAACAACATTTTGAAGTCAACTAGTGGATGATTTACTGAAAGAGTAACCCCTCCTTCTCCCAGTATAAGGTTAGGTTCACACTTGTGCAATGACAGACATCACATGTGATTCCCACCTGTGCAGATCACTTGCAATATCTGTGCGATGTGAATTCAGCCATACAAACTGTACGGCTGAAATTGCATCGCATTTGCACCAAAATGGTGCAGGATGTTTTTTTTGGTCCACACTGGAATCGGATCGCATGGGTGTTCACACCTATGCAATTCAATTCCTGCACCATTTCACAGTTCACACTGCGATCTGCGTACTGATCTGGGGGTGTCATTAACTTTACATTGACACCCGCAGTGGTTTGCAGATGTCAGTGTGCACCGCCGGCGAGTGACATGCGATGCGGGAACCCGCACTGGGAATCGCGCTGGTTCCCACATCGCATATGTGTGAACCGGGACTAAGTGTTGGAGAGGGGATTACAGGATTCTACTTTAACATATTCAGATACTTACATTAGCTGAGTTAAAAAAAAATGTAATAAATTAAAAAATGCATAACAAGACTACATGTTGTTTTTGTCTACTTAGAATTTATTTTTGATTGAAAAGCAGATAATTCTCATATTTATAATCAAATTGACACTGACTCTGCCAAATGTCATCCCATAATAATTGATTGCTTTATTAGTCATTGCAATATTTTTATCAGTGCCTTGGATTATGAGCATAATTTGTTCCAGAAGCATGCTTGTAATCCAAAGCACTCATATATCAAAGCAAGTTTCCGCATAGGAATCAATGGAAACTCAAATAATTAATTCCAGTGTCACTGCTAGTGTATGCAGGAACACATGTGGCCAGGGTGGAGGGGGGACCTGAGACACTCAGAAACACTTGGAGGCACTCAGGGAGCCCACTCGGAGAAGCTCAGAGACACTCAGGAACCAGAGTTCTCTGAGCGCCTCCCAGCGTCTCTGAGTGGTCTCCGAGCGTCTCCGAGTGGTCTCTGAGCATCTTCGGTGCCCCACACCTCTGGCTACATGCAGTACTGCACACCCCAGAGGCTTGAATCCTGCTCGTCTTGTGAGACAACACTCATAAATCGAGAAATCGAGTCAGAATTAAAAAAAAAACAGCTTGTATTGAGAAACGCTTGTAAACCACGTTACTTGCAATCCGAGGTTTTACTGTATTTGTGTATCAAAAAAATGACCAGCTCTGGAAGGTTTTACCCCCTTCATGACCAGGCCATTTTTTGCTTTTTGGCACTGCATTACATAGTAACATAGTCCAATTGAAAAAAGACACAAGTCTATCTAGTTCAACCAAAGAAAGGGGAAAAGAAAAAGTACAATCCTATATACACAATCCTTTGCCCACATTTGATCCAGAGGAAAGCTAAAAAAAACCCAAAAAAACAGCAAAGCCTGATCCAATTTGCTCCAGCAGGGGAAAAAAATCCTTTCTGTTCCCAGTTATACTATGTACATTTAGGAAAGAATCCAGACCTTTTTAAAGCAATCTACTGAGCTGGATAGAACCAGCTCTTGAGGGAGTCTATTCCACATTTTCACAGCTCTTAGGCTACTTTTACACTGGGGCAAGCGGGCGTCGGCGGTAAAGCGACCGCACTCTTTAGCGTAGTTTTCATGGCACTAGTCGGTGGTTTTAACCCCCGCTAGCTGCCGAAAAAGGGTTAAAACCTCCCGCAAAGCACCGTAAAGCACCGCAAAGCATCGCTATGCCGGCAGTTTGGCAATGATTTCAATTGGCAGGGGCGCTTTAGGAGCGATGTATACACCAATGTATTTACTGTCCTGCAAGCACACCGCTCCAGTGTGAAAGCACTTGGGCTTTCACACTGGAGAGACAGGAGAGGCTCTTTACAAGCGCTATGCAGGCACTATTTTTAGCGCTGTAGTTCCTGTAAAGCTCCTCAGTGTGAAAGTAGCCTAACTGTGAAGAAACCTTTAGACCCCATTCACACAGGGGCAACACGACTTGCAGGTCGCCTCAGCGAGGCGACCTGCAAACGACTGCCCGGGCGACTTGCAAAATGACTTCTGTATAGAAGTCTATGCAAGTCGCCCCAAGTCGCCCCCGAAGTCGTACAGGAACCTTTTTCTAAGTCGGAGCGACTTGCGTCGCTCCCCTTAGAACGGTTCCATAGCACAGAACGGGAGGCGACTTGTCAGGCGACTAGGTCGCCTGACAAGTCGTCCCTGTGTGAATGGGCTCTAAGGAATTTGGAGATAAAGTCTCTTCCTCCAGACTTAAGAGTGCCCCCTTGTCCTCTGAGATGACCTTAAAGTGAATAACTCAACACCAAGTTCACTATATGGACTCTACTTATATATTTATACCAGGTTGATCATATCCCCCCTTAATCTTCTCTTCTCAAGAGAGAATTAATTCAGTTCCTCTAATCTTTCCTCATAGCTGAGCTCCTTCATGCCTCTTATTAGTTTTGGTTGCACTTCTCTGCTACTTTAACCTCTTCAGCCCCAGACCATTTGGCAGCTCAATGACCGGAGGACTTTTTACAATTGGCACTGCGCTGCTTTAACTGGTAATTGTGCGGTCATACAATAGAGCTTTCTTTTGATGGTATATGATTGCCTCTGCAATTTTTTTTTTTTGCGATATAAACGGAAAAAGACCGAAAATTTTGAAAAAATGATATTTTCTGCTTTTTGTTATAAGAAAAATCCATGGGAAAGGGGAGCGTTTTAATCAAAAAAGATATAAACAAGTACATGTACCATCATCCCAAATATCTTATACAAGAGCAGGAGGCATGAGGTAGGGAGAGGTCGCAGGTAGCTGCCACTGTCGGCCAATATCTCAATACCGCATGCACTAAAGGCAATAACCCCTAAAGAGGGGGGGGGGAAACGGGGGACTATTCCGGTACCAGGTGTAATCAATATTCATAATGAGAGGAAATAGCGACAAAAACAATAATAAAGTATAAAATTCCATTTTAATAGAAAACATGATTAAAAGATTGTAACAATGTCACATACAGTTGCAATTGGAAACGGGAGCAATAGATACAACCACTTAGATTACAACTTGTAGTGAGGTAGACACAAATAGAGCTTGGATTCTCGACCGGTTTCGCGGTTTTACCGCTTCCTCAGGAGAGCAATATCTGTGGTGCAACATATAGTAATTGTGGTAAATACAATCATACAGAGATTATACAAAAACATAAAAAGGCAGCAAAAACATTAAATGATAAATTGCACAATATATACAATATAGATAGAAAAAGGATGGGCTCACCCGTTCTATGGTTGCCTGTGGGTACGCATGGCCCCAAGTGATTCCCCCCGCGGCGAACACAGGGGATGACTAAACAGACCCTGGATAGATAAATTGTATAAAGAGGTAAAGTAAATCAAAAAAATGAGGGATCAATCAAGGGGAAGAGTAGGGTGGGGGGGGTGCCAGTGATATGTCTCTAAAATCAAACAGTGTGCAAGAAAGGAGAAGGCCACAGGGGGTGTGAGGATAGGGAAGTGGGGGGGAGGGAAAGGGGAGAAAGGGGAGGGAAAAAGGGGAAAGGAGGGGAAGGGAGGGAGAAGAGGAAGGGAGGGAGAAGGGGAAGAGGGAGAGGGAAGGGGGGGGGGAGGGGGGGGGAAGAGGGGGGAGGGGAGGGCGGAAAAAGGGGGGGTTTTGGGGAAGGGAAACCGGGAAGGGGGAGGAAGAGGGAAAAAGGGGGGGGGCGGAAAGGAGGGGAGGGGGAAGGGGGGGGGGGGAAGGGGAAAAAAAACTGTGCCTACAGCAGGTCCCCTTATACCTACCCATGTTGTTATCCCAGCACTGACTACATACTTTGCTACTTTGATTTATTAGTCTGTGACGTGAACTTTAGCTAGTTGGCTTCACCTGACCGGTGAGTCAATCTCCACATGACCTTATTACCATGTCTATTACAGCTGTCATTGCAACTCCTTTGAGTGAATATCAAGCACTCCAGCTTACTTGGGGGGGATCCTGCTCACTGCCCAACAGCAACCAGTGGCCTCATTTCTTCCACTATACGATCATCTGCATTTGGTCCTCATTCAAGTCCATGCGCATTTCTACGCACTTTAGGGGGTGAGTGCCAGTTTCATATCCATGTGTGCAACTCCTCTTTACCTTCCTCCCACACACTTCACCAGTGGGGTTTCCTTTCACCCACCTCACCGTTCCCCTCCCCCTCTTCCCCTTCCCTCCTCCTCCTCTTCCTCCCCTCCCCCCCCCTTCCACCCCCCTCACCCCCCCTTCCCCCTCCCCTCCTTTCCCCCCCCTTTTTCCCTCTTCCTCCCCCTTCCCGGTTTTCCCTTCCCCCAAAACCCCCCCCCCCCCCCTTTTTCCGCCCTCCCCTCCCCCCTCTTTCCCCCCCCTCCCCCCCTTCCCTCTCCCCTCTTCCCCTTCTCCCTCCCTTCCTCTTCTCCCTCCCTTCCCCTCCTTTCCCCTTTTTCCCTCCCCTTTCTCCCCTTTCCCTCCCCCCCACTTCCCTATCCTCACACCCCCTGTGGCCTTCTCCTTTCTTGCACACTGTTTGATTTTAGAGACATATCACTGGCACCCCCCCCACCCTACTCTTCCCCTTGATTGATCCCTCATTTTTTGATTTACTTTACCTCTTTATACAATTTATCTATCCAGGGTCTGTTTAGTCATCCCCTGTGTTCGCCGCGGGGGAAATCACTTGGGGCCATGCGTACCCACAGGCAACCATAGAACGGGTGAGCCCATCCTTTTTCTATCTATATTGTATATATTGTGCAATTTATCATTTAATGTTTTTGCTGCCTTTTTATGTTTTTGTATAATCTCTGTATGATTGTATTTACCACAATTACTATATGTTGCACCACAGATATTGCTCTCCTGAGGAAGCGGTAAAACCGCAAAACCGGTCGAGAATCCAAGCTCTATTTGTGTCTACCTCACTACAAGTTGTAATCTAAGTGGTTGTATCTATTGCTCCCGTTTCCAATTGCAACTGTATGTGACATTGTTACAATCTTTTAATCATGTTTTCTATTAAAATGGAATTTTTATACTTTATTATTGTTTTTGTCGCTATTACCTCTCATTATGAATATTGATTACACCTGGTACCGGAATAGTCCCCCCGTTTCCCCCCCCCCTCTTTAGGGGTTATTGCCTTTAGTGCATGCGGTATTGAGATATTGGCCGACAGTGGCAGCTACCTGCGACCTCTCCCTACCTCATGCCTCCTGCTCTTGTATAAGAAAAATCCAATAAACTCAATTTTAGTCATACATTTAGGCCAAAATGTATTCAGCCACATGCCTTTGGTAAAAAATGTCAATAGCGTATATTTATTAGTTTGCGCAAAAGTTATAGCGTCTACAAACTAGGGTACATTTTCTGGAATTTACACAGCTTTTAGTTTATGACTGCCTATCTCATTTCCTGAGGTGCTAAAATGGCAGGGCACTACAACCCCCCCCCCCAAAATGACCCCATTTTGGAAAGTAGACACCCTAAGGAAATTGCTAAGAGGCATGTTGAGCCCATTGAATATTTTATTTTTTGTCCCTAGTGATTGAATAATGACAAAAAAAATGTTTTACAAAAAATTGTCACTAAATAATATATTGCTCACACATGCCATGGTTATAAGTGGAATTGCACCCAAAAATACATTTTGCTGCTTCTCCTGAGTGTGGGGATACCACATGTGTGGGACTTTTTGGGAGCCTAGCCATGTACAGGTCCCCGAAAACCAAGCACCGCCTTCAGGGTTTCTAAGGGCGTAAATTTTTGATTTCACTCCTCACTACCTATCACAGTTTTGAATGCCATAAAATGCCAAGATGGCACAAAACCCAGCCAAATGACCCTGTTTTGGAAAGTAGACACCTCAAGCTATTTGCTGAGAGGCATGTTGAGTCCATGGAATATTTTATATTTTGACACAAGTTGCGGGAAAATGACAAACTTTTTTTTTTTGCACAAAGTTGTCACTAAATGATATGTTGCTCACACAGGCCATGGGCATATGTGGAATTACACCCCAAAATAAATTATGCTGCTCCTCCTGAGTACGGGGATACCACAAGTGTGGGATTTATTGGGAGCCTAGCCGTGTACAGGGCCCCGAATACCAAGCACCGCCTTCAGGATTTCTAAGGGCGTAAATTTTTGATTTCACTCCTCACGACCTATCACAGTTTTGAAGGCCATAAAATGCCAATATGGCACAAAAGCTCCCCAAATGACCCCATTTTGGAAAGTAAACACCCCAAGCTATTTTCTGAGAGGCATGATGAGTATTTTGCAGCTCTCATTTGTTTTTGAAAATGAAGAAAGAAAATAAAAATGTATTTTTTTTTATTTTTTCAATTTTCAAAACTTTGTAACAAAAAGCGAGGTCTGCAAAATACTTACCATACCTCTCAACAAATAGCTTGGGGTGTCTACTTTCCAAAATGGGGTAATTTGGGGGGGGTTTGTGCCATCTGGGCATTTCATGGCCTCCAAAACTGTGATAGGCAATGAGGAGTGAAATCAAAAATTTACACCTTTAGAAAGCCTGAAGGTGGTGCTTGGTTTTCAGGGTCCCGTACGCGGCTAGGCTCCCAAAAAGTCTCACATATTTGGTTTCCCCATACTCAGGAGAAGCAACAGAATGTATTTTGGGGTGTAATTTCACATATGTCAATGGCATGTTTGAGCAATATATCATTTAGTGACAACTTTGTGCAAAAAAAAAATGTGTCTTTTTCCCACAACTTGTGTCAAAATATTTTATGCACAACATTTAGCAGCTTATGTCACACATCACCCACTCTTCTAACCACTTGAAGACAAAGCTCTGACACTTTTTTTTTACATGAAAAAATAATTTGTTTTTTGCAAGAAAATTACTTTGAACCCCCAAACATTATATATATTTTTTAAAGCAAAGGCCCTACAGATTAAAATGGTGGGTGTTTCATTTTTTTTTCACAAAGTATTTATTGCGTGATTTTACACTTTTTTAATTTTAATGCACTAAAACACACTATATTGCCCAAATGTTTGATGGAATAAAAAAAGATGATCTTAGTCCGAGTTGGATACCAAACACAACATGCATTAAAATTGCACATAAACATGCAGCAGCGACAAACTACATACATTTTTAAAAGCCTTTAAAAGCCTTTACAGGTTACCACTTTAGATTTACAGAGGTCTACTGCTAAAATGACTGCCCTTGATCTGACCTTTGTGGTGATACCTCACATGCATGGTACAATTGCTGTATACATTTGACTCCAGACCAACGCTTGCATTCACCTTTGCGCAAGAGCAGGGGGAGACAGGGGTGCTTTTTTTTTTTTTTAATTATTTATTTTGCTTTTTTATTTTATTTTTAAACTGTTCCTTTCATTTTTTTTTTAATCATTTTTATTGTTATCTCAGGGAATGTAAATATCCCCTATGATAGCAATAGGTAGTGACAGGTACTCTTTTTTGTAAAAATTGGGGTCTATTAGACCCTAGATCTCTCCTCTGTCCTCAAAGCATCTGACCACACCAAGATCGGTGTGATAAAATGATTTCCCAATTTCCCAATGGCGCTGTTTACATACGGCAAAATTTAAAGTCATGAAACGCTCGTAGCTTCTGTTTTTTTAGGCCATAGAGATGATTGGAGCCATTCTGGTCTCTGATCATCTCTATGGTCAGCTGGCAAAACCACAGGCTGCATTCTCAGGTTCCATGTTGGGACAGGAGAGCCAGAGAAAACCATGGAAGACAGTGGGGGGGGACATTTCCTCCCACTGCTTGTAAAATCAGTCTAGAGGATAATTAGCCACTAGGATTGCTTTTATATGAAAGCCGACCGCTGGCTGAAAAGAATGATACCAAGATGATACCTAAACCCACAGGCATCATTCTGGTATAACCACTCAAAGTCCAGCAACATACCAGTACGTTGTTGGTCCTTGTTAGGCATATATTGTAATCTTTTTTTCCATGAAGCCTGTGGGCTGAACGAAGAAAAGAGATTGATCGGTGTGTATGCCCACAATTAGAATACCTCCCTTCATCCACCCACTTCTAATGATGGGCATACATGCACCATTTTGTTTTTAACTGTGGTGGTGAAATCACCTCCTACAGTGCTGGAGTCATGGCTTTATGTATCGTGGGAGCAAACGCTGTTGCTGTCAAGATAAATAAATCCGCGCTGCAACTGAATGTCGTACCTGCTAAGCAAATGATGGTTAACAATAAAACAAAGTAACATTACAGTATAACAGTAAGACATACCATACCTGCAAAGCAAATACAAAAAAATAGTCAAAAATAAAACATTTTTTAACGCAATATGTCCCTAAAATATATATATATATATATATATATATATATATATATATATATATATGCCGTAGCATGGGGGCATCCACCCAAAAGTTAGGAGCAAATTGGTCCTCAACCCCTGCTGCCCCCATGCTTCGGCATATATGCTCTTTTTTTAATCTGTGGTGATGAAATCACCTCCTACAGCGCTGGAGTCATGGCTTCATGTATTGTGGGAGCAAACGCTGTTGCTGTCAAGATAAATAAATCCGCGCTGCAACTGAATGGCGTACCTGCTAAGCAAATGATGGTTAACAATAAAACAAAGTAACATTACAGTATAACAGTAATGCCCTGTACACACGGTCGGACATTGGTCAGACATTCCGACAACAAAATCCATGGATTTTTTCCGACGGATGTTGGCTCAAACTTGTCTTGCATACACACGGTCACACAAAGTTGTCGGAAAATCCAATCGTTCTAAACGTGGTGACGTAAAACATGTAAGTCAGGAATATAAACGGGGCAGTAGCCAATAGCTTTCGTCTCTTAATTTATTCTGAGCATGCATGGCACTTTGTGCGTAGGATTTGTGTATACACAATCGGAATTTCCGACAACGGATTTTGTTGTCGGAAAATTTTATAGCAAGCTCTTAAACTTTGTGTGTCGGAAATTCCGATGGAAAATGTGTGATGGAGCCCACACACGGTCAGAATTTCCGACAACAAGCTCCTATCACACATTTTCCGTTGGAAAATCCAACCGTGTGTACAGGGCATTAGACATACCATACCTGCAAAGCAAATACAAAAAAAATAGTAAAAAATAAAATATTTTTTAACGCAATCTGTGCCTAAAATGTATATATATATATATATATATATATATATATATATATATATATATATATATATGCCGAAGCATGGGGGCATCCGCCCCAAAAGTTAGGAGCAAATCGCTCCTCCACCCCTGCTGCCCCCATGCTTCGGCATATATGCTCTTTTTTTAACTGTGGTGGTAAAATCACATCCTACAGCGTTGGAGTTGAGGCTTTATGTATCATGGGAGCAAACGCTGTTGCTGTCAAGATAAATAAATCCGCACTGCAGCTGAATGGCTTACCTGCTAAGCAAATGGTGGTTAACAATAAAACAAACATTACAGTATAACATACCATACCTGCAAAGCAAATACAATAAAACATAGTAAAAATAAAACAGAGAGAACGATAGATATAGAACAATAGAGCGGACAGTAGACAGCGAACATAAGAGAGAGAACAAGAGAGAGAGAAGAAAAATACAACCACAACTATTTTTGGCTTTTTAATTTTTTTTTTATTGTTTTTGTTTTTGTGTGTGTGTTTTTTTTCACTTTTTTCACTTTTATAAAAACTGTAAAAAAAATTATAAACTGAACGTTGCAGATTAGGGTCTCTCAAAATGTGATGGCCATCACATCTTTAGAGACCCCGAGACCCTGTGTTCCTATGACTGTGTGGTGCTGTATCCTACGCTGATACTCAACTAGTGTGTGATAGCGTTCAAAACAGTCACCAATGCAAAGACCAGGCTGGTCAGGACAGGAGGGGCAATAAAAGCGGGTGTCATGCCTAAATCCGTGCTTTCTACAGACACAACATCTTCTTTGAGGATTTCTTTGGGTAGGGGTACCAGAGAGGACATGCAGAAAATGCCTCTCATGCAGCCAGCTTACTGCATTTGCGTTGGGAAGTTGGGCCAGAGCACCGTCTGGAAACAGAAGGGCTCTGATGATCCCTTCCTGGAATTTAAGGAAGGATCCAGTTCATCCTGAAGCTCTGTATAGCACATGAGCGTTCAGCAAAGCCAATTGAAATAAGTATACAGACACTTTCTTAGCGTCTGGCCCTTAGGTACGGCGCCAACAACGGGTCGTTGAGGTCCACCCCTCCCATATTGAGGTTATATTCGTGGACACAGCGGGGTTTCTCCACAACACCAGTCGCTGAAGAAATTTGGACTGTCGTGTCTGCGTGAAGGGAGGAAAGAATGAAAACATTCTTATTATCCCTCCACTTCACAATGAGCAAATTATTACATCTCAAGCAGGCTCTCTCCCCCAGCCTAAGACAGGAATCTACAAGCCACTGGGGAAAGCCCCGGTGATTAGATCGCACGGTGCCAATTTGATGATCAAACAAGTGAATAAAAAGTGTCACGCTTGTGTAATAATTGTCCACATACAAGTGATATCCCTTTCCAAATAATGGTAACACCAAGTCCCACGCAATCATACCAGTGCTCCCTATGTAGTCAGGGTAGTTCTACGGCTCTATGGGACTACAGTATCTCTTCCCTCGTAAAAAATAAATCTACATGTATAGCCTGTGGCCCTGTCATAGAGCTTATATATCTTGACCTTGTATCTGGCACGCTTGCTGGGAAGATACTGTTTGAATGACAAGTGGCCAGAAAACTTAATCAGGGTCTCATCAACGCAGACAACTTGATGGGGAGTAAACAAGGCTGCAAAACGTTGGTTGAAGTGGTTTACGAGGGGCCGAATTTTGTAGAGCCGATCAAATTCAGGGTCACCCTGAGGACGACAGAGTTCATTGTTGTTGAACTGCATGAACCGCAAGATCTGCTCATATTGTGTCCTGGTCATGGAGGCAGAGAACACGGGCGTATGGTGAATTGGGTCAGTGGACCAATATGACCGCAACTCACTCTTTTTAATTACACCCATGAGGAGGGATAGGCCCAGAAAGGTCTTAAATTCAGAGACCGTAATTGGTCTCCAATCTCTGGCAAGGGTCAGCTGGGGATTAGCGGTGATGAATTGACCAGCATACAAATTTCTTTGGTTCACAATAGATCTATAGAGATCTTTGGTGAAAAACAGCAAATAAAAATCAAGTGATGTAAAATCAACTGTTTCCACCTGAATTCCGGGTTGGCCAGTGAACGGGGGAAGTACGGGTGCTGTAGAAGTGGTGGGTTCCCAATTAAGATTGGCGATTGTAGCAGGAAGGGCACTATGGGCTCGACGGGCCTGTCTTTGTCTTCTTCTTGGTGGCAGTGGGACACTACTCATGCTAGCCACCTAGCCAGCTTGAACTGCACTTATGGGACTTGCCACGTCACCAAGTGTTACTGCAGTGCTGGATGTACCACCAGGATGTACTAGGCCGCTGGTGCTTGCCAGTTCATCAGAAGGAATAGCGGTGCTAGTACTGGCTCTCTGCTCCATACGAGGGACCTGCAGTTCTTGCACCTCAACGACAGAAGAAGAAGATCGGGGTCTGGTACGCCTGACCTTGGCAGGGACCACAATTCCGTTGTCAGAGCTATCTGTCAGGGTGCCGCTGCTGTCTACAAGTTCGTATTCTGAGCCTGAATCTGACAGATGAATGACTTCCTCTTCACTATCTGTTATGCTCAGAAACGTGTAGGCCTCTTCACTACTGTACCTTCAATTTGCCATTTTGGGCTCTAAATTTACTGGTACAGTAGAGAGACTCACAGGTAAAAAAGATCCTGACTGTTAGCGACCGATTCAAACTCTACCAAAAAAACTGTTAGCGTTTGCAGGGATCAGGCCTGACTCTGCGAACGCTGCAGTTATGTGTGTTGTGTTTTGTGACAGTGATCGATTGATACTGCACTTGGGTGAGCTGGGCTGGGCTGGGCTGCGCGGAGTGGGCTAAACGTAGGTGCTAGCAGGTATCTGGGCTGATCCTGCTAACACTGCATTTTTGGGAACCCTAAACTGTTGGGGACAGTAGTATAGATCTGATCAGATCAGATATCGATCCGTTCAGACACTATACTACTAAGGGAGGCGTATGGTGCGTGCGTGGGTGTTAGCAGTACTGGAACTAATCTGATGCTGCCTGGGGCGACACAGACCCTATCTGACGCTAAAACCTAACTTTGATCACCCGCCGGGTGATTAGGTGATTAAACCTTTATTGGGTAAAATATGGCGGGTGCCCTGATGCTATAAAAAAAAATCTAACTAAACCTCGTCACCCATGACACTTATACTGTGATCACAGGTGACACGGGGTAATCAAGGGGTTAAACCTTTATTGGGAGGGTTAGGGGGGTCCCTAAACCTATCTGGGCCTAATACTAATTACCCTAACACTGATTAGTGTCAATAATGACACTAGTAAGCGATCAAAAAAAAATCTAATTGCTTTACTGGATGACACAGTGATAGGTGGTGAAGGGGTTAATTGGGGGGTGATCGGGGGGTTATCAGGATGTGAATTGTGTGCCTACATGACCTGGTGTCAGTGTAGTGTTGGTGCACTTACTTGGATGTCTTCTCTCCTCTCGGTCTGGAACGAAAAGACCGACATGAGGAGAGATGACATCACTTCCTCTGTCAGTGTTTACAGTTACACAGACAGGGGAAGCATATCAGTCATCAGGACTGATCACCAGGTCCAGGCAAGATTTAATTGGCCTGGGCCTGGGGATTGATCGGTTCCTGATCGAATCCAATCATCACGGCTGGCAGGGGGGGCAAGCCACGCGCCCACCGTACAATGACGTTGATTCACCTTTCGTGTGCCATTCCGCCACAGTACAACTGCCGCGGACAGTTGGCAAGCGATTAACTGACAATTCCACAGTCATGCAACACTGTAAATTAAATTGATATAATTTTTTTCACACAAATAGAACTTTTTTTGGTAGTATTTGATCATTACTGGGGTTTAATTTTTTTTTGCGCTATAAACAAGAAAAGACTGATCATTTTGAAAGAAACAAAAACAATATTTTTTACTTTCTGCTATATAAAATACCCAAAAAAAAAAAATAAAATACCCAATTTAAAAATCAAATTTCTTCATAATTTCAGGTCAATATGTATTCTGCTACATATTTTTGGTGGAAAAATTCCAATAAGCATATATTGATTGGTCTGTGCGAAAGTTATAGCATCTACAAACAACATGCCTTGTTTAGAGAGCTTAGGTTAGCTAGTTTCCTGCCAATGCTAGAGTCACCATTCAAATATTTGTACATTGTGATCATATCCCCTTAAGTGCCTTTTATTCAGGGAGAATAAGTTTAATGTTTATAGTTGCTCCTCAGTAGACGGAAAATGTTGTTTTGTTTAGTTTTGGTTTAATTTGTAAAATACATAATTTTGTTCTGTTATATTTGTTATGTTACGTTAATCCGTTTTCGGATAATTTGTTATTTCTGTAAAGTATTGATATTCGTTATAACAAATCGATTTGTTTTATTGTTTAATTGTTTTGTTTTTGGATAATTTGTTATTTATGTACAGTATGTATATACAGTATCTCACTAAAGTGAGTACACCCCTCAAATTTTTGTAAATATTTTATTATACCATTTCATGTGCCAACACTGAAGAAATGACACTTTGCTACAATGTAAAGTAGTGAGTGTACAGCTTGTTTAACAGTGTAAACTTGCTGTCCCCTCAAAATAACTCAACATGTATTCATGTCTAAACTGCTGGCAACAAAAGTGAGTACACCCCTAAGTGAAAATGTCCAAATTGAGCCCAAAGTGTCAATATTTTATGTGGCCATCATTATTTTCCAGCACTGCCTTAACCCTCTTGGGCATGGAGTTCACCAGAGCATCACAGGTTGCCACTGGAGTCCTTTTCCACTCCTCCATGATGACATCATGGAGCTGGTGGATGTTGCAGACCTTGCACTCCTCCACTTTCTGTTTGAGAATGCACCACAGATGCTCAATAGGGTTTAGGTCTGGAGACATGTTTGGCCAGTCCATCACCTTTACCCTCAGCTTCTTTAGCAAGGCAGTGGTCATCTTGGAGGTGTGTTTGGGGTCGTTATCATGTTGGAATACTGCCCTGCAGCCCAGTCTCTGAAGGTAGGGGTTCATACTCTGCTTCAGTATGTTATAGTACATGTTGCCATTCATGGTTCCCTCAATGAACTGTAGCTCCTCAGTGCTGGTAGCACTCATACAGCCCCAGAACATGACACTCCCACCACCATGCTTGATTGTAGGCAAGACACACTTGTCTTTGTACTCCACACCTGGTTGATGCCACACACGCTTGACACCATCTGAACCAAATAAGTTTATCTTGGACTCATCAGACCACAGGACATGGGTCCAGTAATCCATGTCCTTAGTATTCTTGTCTTCAGCAAACTGTTTGCAGGCTTTCTTGTGCATCATCTTTAGAAGAGGCTTATTTCTTATTTATCTAACGTCTATTGCCCAAAGACAACCTCTGGATATGAAGCTGAGCACGTGCACTCAACTTCTTTGATCAACCATGGCGAGGCCTGTTCTGAGTGGAACCTGTCCTGTTAAACCGATGTATGGTCTTGGCCACCGTGCTGCAGCTCAGTTTCTGGGTCTTGGCAATCTTCTTATAGCCTACACCATCTCTATGTAGAGCAGCAATTCTTTTTTTC
Source organism: Aquarana catesbeiana (assembly GCF_042186555.1). Classification (NCBI taxonomy): domain Eukaryota; kingdom Metazoa; phylum Chordata; class Amphibia; order Anura; family Ranidae; genus Aquarana; species Aquarana catesbeiana. The sequence goes on from NC_133328.1 coordinate 280,508,641, forward strand.
AGATCCTCAGAGAGTTCTTTGCCATGAGGTGTCATGCTGAACTTACACTGACCAGTATGAGAGCGTGAGAGCGATAACACCAAATTTAGCACACCTGCTCCCCATTCACACCTGAGACCTTGTAACACTAACAAGTCACATGACACCGGGGAGGGAAAATGGCTAATTGGGCCCAATTTGGACATTTTCACTTAGGGGTGTACTCACTCTCACTTTTGTTGCCAGTGGCTTAGACATTAATGGCTGTATGTTGAATTATTTTTAGGGGACAGCAAATTTACACTGTTACACAAGCTGTACACTCACTACTTTACATTGTAGCAAAGTATCATTTCTTCAGTGTTGTCACATGAAAAGATAGAATAAAATATTTACAAAAATGTGAGGGGTGTACTCACTTTTGTGAGATACTGTTTATTCATAATAACGGTTCATAGATCAGAAAGTCATTTGTTTATTGAATCCATTAACACCCACAATGACAATATCTCCTCCGCCCAAATACTGCACTTTGCCAGTAATCCAACCTCCAGCACAAAATGAATCAGCTGATTGTACTGTAAGATTTACTCCAAGTTGACCTTTTGTTTCATTAGACCTTTAACGCATTAACAAATCATGACAAATTCATTCATTATTTTCATAATAGTTTCTTTCGTATTAGTTTGTTATGAAATTTGTTATTTTTTTCTTCGGACATTTGGATGCATCCGAATGTCCGAAACATGCAAAATTTGTCCGAATTTTGATTAGTTACGAAACTAATTGCACATGTCTACTCCTCATAACTGAGGTCCTCCAGTTGCCTTATTAGCTTTGTTGCCTTTATACTTTTTTCGGCTTCATCAAGCATTTAGAAAGCTTCACCTCAGTTAATTAGATAAATTAGAAAAAAAAATCTTTCCATTTGTCATATTGTATTTGAACGTACTGACAGTAGGTTACTTGTAAAGTAACATATTTTAACATTTGTAGCTAATAGCTCCAGGAGGAGCATTCATCTTTGGGACTAGGCTATTACTAGCAGCAGTGGGTACTGAATAAGGAAAGAGAGATGGGAAAATTACTTTGGATTGTGCTATTACAAAAATCAAGCAATGTTTTATAGCCTCAGTTGAAAATATTTTTCAGCATTTGCTCAGGCAATAAAGAGAGTATGTTTCTTTTTTAATACCAGATGTCAATCACATCCTTGCACTTGTGGATGTGTTTGTCCCAAACATTTACTGAAGTGCCACAAACACAAGGCAAACTATTACACCCTAAAACAATGAGAAACGTTATGGCAGAGCCCACTGTGAAATTTTACACAGAGGTTGCAATGGGCTTCTAGGAACATTCAAATTTCTGTCCCTGGATCCATTGACTCCAAACATATAATTTTGGCAGTGAGAAAAGAGAATTTTTTTTTCAACCTTCTAAAGTTCTGGTAACAAGTCAGTATTTTGCTTACCATCATTCTTACTTTTTGTTGAAGTACTCTTCTATCATTGTCTGGGATGTACGTATTTTTTAGAGAGGAAATGCTGGATTACACTGAGGAATTATAGAGAGGGTTTGCAAGGGTTTTTTGGAAGCATTCATATTTTCCTAACTGTCTGGGGGCCACTGATGGGAAACATACATAATAATTTAAATTACTCTGGTTCCAGAAACTTTAATTATGAGAAAAATATTTGAAGTTATTTGCATCGATATGGAAGCTTATGGTATTGGTGCCTATTCCTCCCTAATTAGCATTTGGGCAAATTTTTTGTTTTTACATACCACCAAATGAGCCAGAAACCAATGGTCTGCCAGTACCGTATGTGTAAGTAAGAAATGAAGCTTTTTATCTTAACCACCTCCCTACTGGCCATTATACTAAAAAGGATGCTAGGGGGAGCAGTTATTTTAATTAGATATTTGAAACCATCATTTTGTATATTGCTGGTGCACACACTTGGTGGCCACACAATACCCATGATCCCAACATTGGACAGCGGAGATCATAGGATAAATGCACAATCCAATAAGAGTGATTCTGTGCCTTATGAGCTCTGTGATGGCCAAGGAGGATGCTGATTGGCTGGAAATTTCAAAAGGTATCTAATAGGCTGAAGCACAACAGAATTAAGCCCCACTGAGGGGGGCTGAGAGAGAGGGATAGTGCTGCTGGAACCCACAGAGTGTGCAGGATAGACGCATAAAAGCAAATATTTCCTTGTGTTGATGGGCCTAATAATGTATGTGTCAACAGTCCAGAGAGATAAAAAGCTGCTGGTGCTGCTGCACAGGGAGTAGTATTTGTGTCCAGGGCCTGGTCCATATGGTGGTGCTAAACCTTTTGCTTTTGGTGGAAGACTTCCCAGAGAAAGACCTTTTTTGTGCTAAGAGAGGTATTGCAGGCTCCAGGCTTCTCAGAGCTGTCAATGCCAAAGGTGATGCTATCTACCAGGAGCCTGGGCAGACTATCAGAACCACTTTTGCTGAGAACACATGGCTGCTGTGCTGCACTGTCATGAGTGTACTAACGGCTTCCAGGGTCACATGTGGCTGAACTATGCTATGACTGCAGTACATTTTTTGCTGCTGTGCCCACCAGTAGCCTGCTGTTCCAGTTTTCTGATAATTCAAAATCTCTGCTGTACTAGCAGATGCATCAGGACCTATATAGGTGGTGAGAGCACCTTCGAGTGGATTCGTCAGGACCTTCATAGGTGATGAGAGCATATAGAAGTTTTTTTTGCTATTGCTTGTTTTTACTCAGCTCTGCTTAGGGGGTACTGTGTTTTTTTTTACAGCAGGATTACAAATAGTTTACCACCTGAAGAGTAAGTGCTCCTTTCATCTAAGGGCTCCAATGTGGGCAGATTCTGTACATTGTCCCACTGGCCAGTGATTAGTTAGGACATCACTTTAGGGGTAGGCTGTACCATTATTGTCAAGTCATTTTTACTTCTACTGATGACCTCAGTTTTGTACTACTATACTGTGTTGAGTATTTTTATTACCATTTCCGATGTGGTTCTCTCATTATAGTTATAACAAAGTTGGCAGTGAGGAACGAACAGTGATGAATGAGCTGCAGTATTAAATCGAATTGGTCATTAAGACTAGTGTGTCCATATTGTATTGTATTTTGTATACCTAATTATTTCCATTTTAGGGCTTAACTCTTCCTAATAAGGCCACTGAAACCATTCTGGTATGTCAGTATTCTTAGGTCCAGGTACAAGTTGGGGCATCACTGGTGCAGGGCAGGAGGACCCTTATAGCTTTACATTTTTATTTTCTGGTGACAGTAAAAATGTACACTTAAAGTGAACCTTTAAAGATAGAAACATGGCATCTGCTGTTGCCAGTCTCTCAAAAAAATGCAGTTTGCTTTGTCTGTTTGGCTGTTATGCTAATATCAATATCTTCTGAGTAACTGGAGAATGGGTAAGCAGATCTGAAGTTCTGCCCTAACTGGTTGTATGTTTTTTCCATGTCAGGGGTTCAAAAATGCAGAAGCCAAAGACAATTAGTTTTATTCAGCTTTCATTTTTGCATAAATCAGCAATTAATGAAAGCCTTTGTGATTCTTTCAGGATAAGTTTCCTTTAATAATTGTCAAGTAGCAACAATGAACCCACAGCTACAATGTAATGTCACTTATAAATTTTGATACAAAGTCACACAGTTCTTTCATCTTTCTTTTTCTTTGGGGGGGTGTATTTTCTATTAACACAAACTGTTATTTTTATGTCAGGTTTGCGTACTGTAGAGTCTTGACAAAGTATTGTGACGAAATGCATTGAAATGAAGACAGAGCAGGTAGATTTCTGAAAAGCACTGTGCGAGACTTGGGGCGCTCCTACCCTGAGTGGCTGGTTTAGTTCGCTGTTGGGAGAAAACATAGTATCAATGTCGGTACATAGATGTTATTACACTAAATGTCACTTGTAAAATAATAATATACTACATGAAGTTTATTTTTGTGGTGGCAATCCATCCATTCATCCTCCTTGATTTCTGGATTGATTTTGCATGCAGATAGTGGAGGATCACTTCCTCGGGTTTAACACAAGCTTAACTTGAGAAAAGACAGGTATGGTCATTTGGTGGGTGCAATCTTGATTATATGGTGAAGGGACCATTAAGGAACAGTGTGGATTTGTATTGAAGATGCTTTTTGTGAATATCTAAGAGGAAAATGTGTATTTATTTTAGAAATGACTAGATGGTGCTGGATTTACAGGTGTTCAGTGCTTATTGTACTGTCGGTTCTCAGTCAAACAGATTTTAGTAATATAGCAGCCATCAACACATTGACTGCACCTTATTAGAAGTGATTTATTGGAATATAGAGAACATCCACAAAGATTTTTTCCCAGAGTTCAAGTTTAATGTATTCTGGTAGAACAGTCCAAAATGTATAGACACCAGCAAGGCATGTGTGTTTTTTTACAAAAAAATGACAGTGTAGTATATCAAATAAACTTGTAAGGCAAATTAAGTAGCGGTGGTACAGTGCCTATGGTGATCGAATATGTCAAACTGTGTAAACACAAGGCATTTTTTGTCAACAATTTTTATTGTGTTTAAACATCTAAATAGTTGCTAGTCTGAATGTACTTAGTGGCTGCTAGGGATGAGCCGAACACCCCCCTGTTCGGGTTCGCACCAGAACATGCGAACAGGAAAAAAGTTAATTCGAACACGCGAACACCGTTAAAGTCTATGGGACACGAACATGAATAATCAAAAGTGCTAATTTAAAGGCTTATATGCAAGTTATTGTCATAAAAAGTGTTTGGGGACCCGGGTCCTGCCCAAGGGGACATGGATCAATGCAAAAAAAAGTTTTAAAAATGGCTGTTTTTTCAGGAACAGTGATTTTAATAATGCTTAAAGTCAAACAATAAAAATGTAATATCCCTTTAAATTTCGTAGCTGGGGGGTGTCTATAGTATGCTTGTAAAGGGGCGCATGTTTCCTGTGTTTAGAACAGTCTGACAGCAAAATGACATTTCGAAGGAAAAAAGCCATGTAAAACTACTCGTGGCTATTGCATTGCCGGTCCGACAATACACATAGAAGTTCATTGATAATAACGGCATGGGAATTCCCCACAGGGGAACCCCGAACCAAAATTTAAAAAAAAAATGACGTGGGGGTCCCCCCAAATTCCATACCAGGCCCTTCAGGTCTGGTATGGATATTAAGGGGAACCCCGGCCAAAATTTTTTAAAAAAATGACATGGGGGTCCCCCTAAATTCCATACCAGACCCTTCAGGACCCCCAGATCCCGGCCCCCCCCCCTGTGTGAAATGGTAAGGTGGTACAAAAGTACCCCTACCATTTCACTAAAAAACTGTCAAAAATGTTAAAAATGACAAGAGACAGTTTTTGACAATTCCTTTATTTAAATGCTTCTTCTTTCTTCTTTCTTCCTTCATCTTCTTCTTCTTCTGGTTCTTCTGGCTCTTTTGGTTCTTCCTCCGGCGTTCTCATCCAGCATCTCCTCCGCGGCGTCTTCTATCTTCTTCTCCTCGGCATGGGGGGAGGCTCCCGCTCTTCTCTTCATCTTCTTCTCTTCTTCATCTTCTTCTTCATCTTCTTCTTTTCTTCTCTTCTTCTCTTCTTCATTTTCTTCTCCGGGCCGCTCCGCACCCATGCTGGCATGGAGGGAGGCTCCCGCTGTGTGAAGGCGTCTCCTCGTCTGACGGTTCTTAAACAGCGGGGGGCAGGGCCACCCGGTGACCCCGCCCCCCTCTGATGCACGGTGACTTCACACAACTTCCCTGTGACGTCACGGGGAATGCCACAGGGAAGTCCTGTCATGTCCCATGCGTCAGAGGTGGGCTGGGTCACCGGGTGGCCCCGCCCCCCGTTATTTAAGAACCGTCAGACGAGGAGACGCCGTCACACAGCGGGAGCCTCCCTCCATGCCAGCATGGATGCGGAGCGGCCCGGAGAAGAAGATGTAGAAGAGAAGAAGAGAAGAAGAGAAGAAAAGAAGAAGATGAAGAAGAAGATGAAGAAGATGAAGAGAAGAGCGGGAGCCTCCCCCCATGCCATGGGTGCAGAGCGGCCCGAGGAGAAGAAGATAGAAGACGCCGCGGAGGAGATGCTGGACGAGAACGCCGGAGGAAGAACCAGGAGAGCCAGAAGAACCAGAAGAGGAAGAAGATGAAGAAAGAAGAAGCATTTAAATAAAGGAGTTGTCAAAAACTGTCTCTTGTCATTTTTAACATTTTTGACAGTTTTTTAGTGAAATGGTAGAGGTACTTTTGTACCCCCTTACCATTTCACACAGGGGGGGGCCAGGATCTGGGGGTTCCCTTGTTAAAGGGGGCTTCCAGATTCTGATAAGCCCCCCGCCCGCAGACCCCCACAACCACCGGCCAGGGTTGTGGGGATGAGGCCCTTGTCCTCATCAACATGGGGACAAGGTGTTTTGGGGGCTACCCCAAAGCACCCTCCCAATGTTGAGAAGGGCATGTGGCCTGGTACGGTTCAGGAGGGGGGCGCTCTCTCATCCCACCCTCTTTTCCTGCGGCCTGCCAGGTTGCGTGCTCGGATAAGGGTCTGGTATGGATTTTTGGGGGGACCCCACGAAATTTTTTTTTTTTTTGCCGCGGGGTTCCCCTTAAAATCCATACCAGACCTGAAATTTAAAGGGATATTACACTTTTATTGTTTGACTTTAAGCATTATTAAAATCACTGCTCCTGAAAAAACGGCCGTTTTTAAAACGTTTTTTTTGCATTGATCCATGTCCCCTGGAGCAGGACCCAGGTCCCCAAACACTTTTTATGACAATAACTTGCATATAAGCCTTTAAAATTAGCACTTTTGATTTCTCCCATAGACTTTTAAAGGGTGTTCCGCGGCATTCGAATTTGCCGCGAACACCCCAAATTGTTCGCTGTTCCGTGAACTTGCGAACAGCCAATGTTCGAGTCGAACATGAGTTTGACTCGAACTTGAAGCTCATCCCTAGTGGCTGCAACCTAGGAGCCAATTCTGCAGCAAAGTCCATTACTCGTTTTGGGGTGGGCTGGTGACTACTAGGCATCTCCTTTAATTTTGTGACTCAGGTCTTGGAAAAATTTGCTACTGCCACTACATTTTCAAGTCAACAAGTGCAGACCCTAATGTAAAGACACCAGGCTATGCTGAGACAGAAGATGCTAAGTTCTCTTCCAATAAAAAAGAGTTCTTTAGCCACTTTTGGATATAAGGTACAAGGAAGGGGGGGTGTTAGGGACATTTATCTTTTCCGCTCTAGCAAAAATCTGGCATAAGAAGGTTCTTACTGAAGATTGTAAATTGGGTGTTGATGAGTGCTGGTTTGAGTTTCAAAGTCTAACTCTGGGAAAGGTGTATAACCTATGCTTATTTTTTGCTGCTGCCTACCCTCCCCTCTTGCACCTGGAGAAAGAAGAAAAGGCAAACAAGGACTGAAGGGGAACTAAAATAGGTCTCCCACCACATGTGAAATTTTCAGTTGGGCCCCATCTTCAACATCAGTCCCAACTGTCACTATTGTACTCATACAATATGGCCATTGCCGTCCCTGCTTGTGTTTGCTTGACTTCAGCAGGGTTGGCCTTGAGATGAAAAAAAATGTAAACAAAAATTGTAAATAAGTAAATAAAATACATATTTAAAAAGTTATGGATGGGGCGGCATGGCCTGGAGAGCGATGGAGTAGGATGTGAGTGAAAGGAGCTCCTCTTGCCATGTATGCTGCATGATATCCTGAGCAAACCTCCAGACCTATACAGACTCACAAAGCCTTCCCAGACCATAGTGATATAAGGGGGAACATGTCGCCGCCAAAAAAAGCTGCAGATCCGGTGGATAAGTTGGATAAATACGCCTGGACAAAGATCAACAGGCCAAAGATAGCGCTGACACGTGTCCGGACAAGGAGCGCCACACAGCAGATATGGCCAAAGTGCTGGACGCCATAGCTACATTGCAGGGTACACTCACGGCAAAAATAGATGAGGTGAAGATTGACATATCCTTGCTTATACAAGACCTATCTAAGCTGAAGGACAGGGTCACGGAGACAGAGACCTACATTGGGGTAGCGGAAGATACCCTACACCCCCTGCAACACACCACGGAGGACATGCAGTGGCAGATCCACCAGCTTCATTCACATCTGGATGAAATAGAGAACAGATTGAGCAGATGCGTTTCATAGGATTGCCTGAACGATCGGAGGGTAAAGACCCGGCTGAGTATCTAGAGAACCTCCTCATTACCACATTGCCTTCTCGGTTATGTTTGCGATGGAATGGGCACAGCGCATTCCGGCGAAACCACCACCAGCAAGGGCACCTCCCCGCACCTTTATTGCCAAATTCCTGAACTTTAGAGACCGAGACAAAATCATGAGACTGATGAGGGATAAAGACAATATCCCTGTGGGCAACGGTCAGGTAGCAGTCTTTCCAGACTTCTCCAATGAGGTACAGAAAAGGAGATCTCAGTTCCAGGATGTGAAACGTCGTCTCCGGGTGCTCCATCTTAAGTATGCCATGTTATTCCCAATAAGACTCAGAGAGGAGGAAGATGGGCGAGTACAGTTCTTTGAAGACCCAGCAGCAGCTGTGAACTGGCTGGACCGGAGAGAGAGACCAGCCTAGGAGACACATGGACTAAAAGCCTCAGTGAGTACAAACGATGCACCCCTGACTTACAGCCACATTACCTCCCCCCTCCTTTCCCCCAGCTGTCCCCTATCTTTCTATTGCTTATCCCTGTACGCTTCTCCTTGCATCCGGAAGTGTTGGAGAGCAGGGACCTGAACATGCAAAAGGGGAGGAAAACACAAGAATTTTTTCTTTTTAATCCCTATATAATGTACAAGGTGCCGTACACACTGAGGAATGTGCCCATGATACTCTCTACAACCTTTTATTGAGCTGGTAGAAATGCATTCCAAACATTCCCTCATGATCTCCACCCCCCCCCCTAAAAAAATCTCCTTGGATTTTACTGCCCCATGAATCCCCCTGAACTATCACAGAACTGAACATAAATGATATGATGGGCGCGGCGCACTGCGATGCATACATTTTGAAGCAAGAGACCCACAGCACTGGTCTCCCATGGAGCATTGATTTCCCCCCACTGACTTACCACGCAGTGAGAAATCGCCCCCCCCATAAAGATGCAATACACTGAAGAATTATACCAAATCTCTGACATAAGGTACGTGCCTCCAGCTAGAGACAGTATCTGGATGATGAATCGCATAAAGCTTTTTGGGCATGCTATGCTCCCGCCAAGTTGGGGTCTTAAGTGTTAATCAAAACTGTTTTATAAATGATAAGGGATTTTTTGAGATGTACGATTGAGCAAATGTTTTTGTTTATATCCTGCATAACCACTGTCATGCTGGTCCCCATCTTTATACATACCCTTGGTTAAATGATCACGATTAAGTTTTTAACATGGAATGTGAGAGGGGTGCGTGACAAAGTAAAGCGCACTGCTGGACTCACATTACTGAAGGCATAAAAGGCCAACATCATAGGGTTGACGGAGACACATGTTACAAGACACTTACAGTATGCGCTGAAACGCCCTTGGATAGGATGGACTTACCATAGCACTCACACAAAACTGTCCATGGGGGTGTCCATTGTGATAACTAAATCCACCCCATTTGAATTGATCTCACTGATGTCAGACCAGCAGGGCAGATTTGTGTTTCTATATGCAACCATAGGGGGAATTCCGTTGTTAATACTCACATGCTACATCCCCCCTCCATACAGCTCGGAGGTCGTCACAATGGGCCTGCCATATATGGCACAGCACCCAACGGTTCCAGCTGTGTGGATGGGGAACTTTAATATGACTATGAATCCCCTCCTAGACCGACCAATACAACAGGGAACCCAGGGCATAGACTCCCGGGAAACCAGGCTGAGCAGATTGCTGACAGAATTTGCATTAGTAGACGTTTGGAGACATCACCACCCTAACACGAGAGCATATACATGTCATTCCACTAGTCATGGAACAATGTCCAGAACTGATTATATCCTAGTGTCCACAACCCTATTGCCTAAACCAGCCCATGCTGGTTGCTGGCAGCACTTTTGAGTGCGGAACCCAAGCAAGTGTGGAGACTAAACCCATAGTGGCTATCAGTACTAACGGAACATGACTCCATAGCAAGGGAATTGTTATATTTCTTTCCAGAAGGTCAAAGCACCCAGGCCTTCAATTGTAAGTGGGATGCTTTCAAAACGCACGCACGAGTCCTTGACATGAAAATGAACAGACTAAAACAATCGTCTAAAACAATAGTTCAATTAACAGAAAATACACTACAGGAACTAGAGGAAGCCTATAATGCACAAACATCACCTGAAAACCTGGATAAATTAAGCTGCAGGCTCGTACAGTGTCACAACTATATCTGGAAAAATCTAAACAAAAGGTGTTCTTTAGTAAAGTAAGAGTGTATGAGCATGGGGAGAAAGTGGGGAAGTTGCTGGCATATCTGGCTCATCTAGACGAAAAGCCCCCAGTGGTGGTTTCCTTGAATGGCCCAGATGGGACATTGCTAACAGACCCCACTCAAAATGCTAGACACCCCTATAACTACTCATGATATATCTATAGCAATCACACAGCTAGCTAAGTCCAAAGCACCAGGATTGGACGGCTTGCCCCTGGAATTCTTTGCCACGTATTCGGAAATACTTATCCCTAAACTTAAAACCCTAAACCATTCCACATTTGAACTGGGAAAACTCCCTTCCTCTATGCAAGAAGCCCAAATCATAGACCTCCCTAAACCAGGTAAAGATCCCATCTCCCGGAATCGTACCGCCCCATATCCCTACTTCCAGTAGACATTAAAATATTGGCCAAAATATTGTCCTCTAGGTTAAACACAGTAGTCTTATCCTTTATTCACCTGGACCAGGAAAGCAATGAATATCAGGAGACTGTTCATGAACATTCAGGCTCACCACGACACCTCTAATTCCAAAGTGGTAGTGGCCCTTGATACGGCTAAATCCTTTGACTCTGTTGAATGGCTGAACCTATGGGAATGTCTTCATTGCTATGGATTTGGGCCCAAATACAATGGGTGCAGCTTCTATATCAGACACCAAAGGCAAGGTTGTTCGTGAACAGTTGGCTGTCTGATCAATTCTCCCTGGAGAGGAGCACAAGGCAAGGATGCCTACTTTCATCACTGCTATATGCCCTGGCTGCGGAACCACTAGCCATAGCAATACGTGCAGACCCAAACATCATAGGCCTACAGCCGGGTGACGCCTGGGACGCCAGGATTCAGGATTATGGAACAGGCACTGGTCCAACTGATCAGTGTACCCCCGAACCTCCATTCATTTGTCTCTGGAACCACAGCGTACAAAAGCTATTCCTCTTACCCGTGAATACCCAATGATATATGCACCTGGGAGGTTCCTGGCTCCGACCGCTGCTTTCCTGATTCAACTCAGACATTATTACCTTCAATCATTTTGCGATCTATTGTTTACTCTTTTTTATTGGTAGCATCTATATTTACCATACCTAATTGAATCTCAAGCTCCTGAAGAAGCGTTTTTTGTCAACGTGAAACATGTTGAGCAATTGGAGAGCATCTCACCTTGGATCACCAGACCTGCAGCATCTTTTCAATCATAGCATCATAGCTCTATATTCTTCCACCGATCCATGTTTGGGGAAGTTTATTCTCCTTCATTTGGAATAAGTGTTTGGATTGTTTATTGATAATCTCATTAGATCTTATACAAGCTTGCAGGATAGGATCCATATGGTGTATAAAACTAGGTTCTATGTCTAGCCAGATTTGTTTTTAAACTTCTATGTTTGTTTTTTGTCTTTTTGTACTTTAATAATAAAATTTCAAAAATAATATTTACTTTTTTGTAGTTTAATACCGTTGTGCACTTAAAGTCCCATTTCTTAGCTTTCATACTTTAACAATTACAGAGGTATAGAAACCTAGTGTGTGATAAACCAGGACACCCACTATTTACCCCCATACAAGCAATTCTCCGAAAGGAACCACGTAGTAATAAACCACCTAGATATAATATGGGGATGCTCTCACACCATCAAAAGGTATGGGATATTGCCCTAAAAAGCAGAATGTGACTCAATACAACTCTCACACCCCACTATGGCACAATATACATATGTCTGACCTTGATATTGTCCCAGACCCTGCACTTTGGGCCTCCTATGGGGTAATATGGGGTAACCTGTCTCACATAGTGACGGAATCCGGCCCTAAAACCTTTCAAGCACTCAAAGGGGAATTCTCAGTGCCGAACCATTTACTATTCAGATACCTACAACTCAGGCATGCTATTGAGGCACAGTTTTCAAACCAGGCAATTACATTAGACACCCCCCCATCCTCCATACCATTCTAGGAAATGAACCGTCCAAACTAATATCCAACATATACTACACCCTCAGAATCCAAAAGGCAAACATAGTCATGCAGACAGCCAAACTTGCATGGAAAACTGATGTGGGACCCATGGAAGACCCTGACTGGGTAGAAATACTAGAAGGTGTTTCAGACAGATTGACGCAACTATACATAGTGCACCGTGCATATCTGACACTGGTGAAACTAGCCAAGTTTCAAACCACTAGAAGTCCACTTTGTCCCCTATGCCTGAAAATGCCTGGATCATTCTTTCATTTGATATGGGACAGCCCCCCAATCCAAACCTACTGGATGCAAGTAATTTGCTTCCTCCACAATAACATGGGCTCCCCAGTGGTGCTAGACCCAAAGTTATGTTTATTGGGCCTATTACCTGACGTGGACGTTGACAAATACCAAGCCATATTCATATACGAAACCTTATTTGTAGCACTGAATAATAGCTAGATCTTGGATGCAGACTCTGCCCCCTACACTTCAGGCTTGGAAAAAAGAAATTAATAACACCGTTCCATACAGAAAGTTGATATATACCCATAAAAACATGCACACAAAAGTACTCCAAGGTGTGGGACAGGTGGCTGGAGGATGGTGAGACATGTACCTAACGGGTACAATCTGATAAAGGGACATAGCACTATAACTTAAAAAAATAAAAAAATTAAAAATAATCGACAACAGTAAGCTGGTTATTGTATAAATAAGTTTATTAAACATATGCAATGCACAACTCTATACATTTATGTTGAATGTAGCTATGTATATCATGTTTACATCTCAATAAAGTTGTTTTTTTTTTTCAATTAAAAAAAAAAAAAGTTATGGACAGCTGGGAATATGCTACCGTGGAATCACTCAGACCAGGAATCAAAAGGAGGATTTGTTTGCTCTTTAGCTTGTATGTTCCACATCAATTGATGATCCTCTTGTAGCACCCTATAGGTGTTCTAGGTATTAGTGTAGACTGTAATGCCGCGTACACACGGTCGGACTTTTCCTCTACAAAAGTCAGACGGACGCCCATGGACTAAAGCTGGCTGACAATTTGATCGTGTGTGGGCCTCCCCGGACTTTCAGCGGACTTTCAGCGGACTTTTCCAGCCGCAAATCTGACAGACTTTAGATTTGAAACAGGCTTCAAATCTTTACGTCGTAACTACGCCGGACCCAGAAATCTGCTCGTCTGTATGCTAGTCTGACGGACAAAAAAACGACGCATGCTCATAAGCAAAAACTAAATGGAAGCACTCGGTCTAGTAAAACTAGTGTTCGTATTGTAGGTAGCACATTCCTCATGCTGCAAATTCTGTGATCGTTGAATGCAGCGCATTAATGTCTTCTTTAATAATGCTATAAGAACGAAGATGTTTTGCTGTTCATATTCAAACAGAGTTCTCCCAAACTAATTTCTGGATTCTTTTTCTCTTTGATCTCATGAATGATATAGTATTATTTTTAAAAACAATGTCTCCATACTAATAATAATTTTTACACTTGTTTTTTTTGGGGGAGTCATCTTTTATTTTAGATTTTCTCCAGATGTTTATTTTATGATTGTTGTCGAACTTATTTTATCTTTATCTACCTTTTTTTTTTGGGGGGGTTTGTAAAGTTACCACAAAGAACCATTTTATTTTTATTTTTTTGGGGTTTGTAAAGTTACCACAAAGAACCATTTTTTTTTTTTTTTTGGGTTTGTAAAGTTACCACAAAGAACCATTTTATTTATTTATTTATGTATTTATTTTTAGTTTTGTATTTCTTAAATTGAACACAAATACATTTTTCTTTCATTTTTGTTTTTAATGCTGTTTGTTTTAACTTACCACAAAGAACCATTTTTTCTTTTGTATATAAAGTTAACAGAAAGAACCGTTTTTGGTTATGTATAAATTGTTTTTTTTTAAGTTACCACTAGAACATTATTAATTTTTATTTTTTGTGTTTTTGCAACCTCAAGGAGATTGTTGTCCCTTGTTAATTTGACATTGTGTCTAAATCAATTATTTAAATTAAAACACATAAAGTCTTTTCATAAACTCAAATATCCATTTATTCATGGTCTAAAAGAAAATAAAGAGGAAGTCAACGCTGGAAAAAGTCTGTGGACAAGAAAATTGGGATCTTGAGGAGTCCATATAAGAGGGAGCACAATCTGGTCCAGGAATCCCAGAGATCAACAGCAGCAGCAGATGATATAGATGTCCCCAGACTGTGGTACTACAACAGCCTGCGTCTTCTGTCAGACCAGACTGAACCCAGGTCATCACTTTCTTCTCTTCCCTGCAGCCTTTCCTCCACGCTGCCCTGCACCCTTCCCTGCAACCTTCCCTGCAGCCTTCTTTGGAGGTTGTGGCTCTGGTGTTTGAGTTGTGGCAGGAGGAGAAGGAGGAGGAGGAGGAGGAGGAGGGGGGCTGCCTCATATAATTGTGTGTTGCTGGTTAGCGCGCCCTGCAGCCCCTTGTGTATTGTTTCACCAAACAGTCTCTCACAAATGAGGCGTTGGCCCCACTCCATTTTAAACAGCCTGCTGGCTAAGTAGCACCCATAGGCCTCTTCAGCTTCGGGGGGGCTCCTTAAAAAATTTCTGGCCTCTCGCATGAGGCGCAGGGATGCCTCCTGTGTCACCGTCCCCTTCCTGGCCTTTTTTTTTGGAAGGCGGAGGGGAGGCACTTGCGATTGTGTCAGGCTCCTACTGGGCCCAGCCACCTCCTGCCTGACACTGAGTCCGGCCTCCTCCTGCCTGACACTGGGTCCGGCCTCCTCCAGGATGACACTGGGTCCGGCCTCCTCCTGGATGATGCTGTATCCGGCCTCCTCCAGGCTGTCCATGGGCCCGGTCTCCTCCTGCCTGCCACTTTCCCCACATTCCTCCTGGCTGCCCTCATCCTGTGTATAAAAAAGGGACATAGTTTTAGGTTTTTTTTTGGGGTTCATCAATGACACACAATTTGCTTCTTATGACTTGCAAATTCAATGTGAATACATCTCTTAATAAAAGAGTCTAGAAATCAGACACCCTAATTTTTTGAAGCAGGTGACAAACATATTTCGCCACTACTGTCAATTGATATGTATACATCATTTTTAGGCGAAAATTATTTGAATCAATTATAACATCCAGTTAACATCATTAATATTAGGACAGTAAATATTTGTGAAATTAATTTACCTGACTCCAGATAGTCACATCCGGTTCATCCAGGATGGAAGACCCAGCTTGGTCCTCATCAGCCTCTGCTGGGGTGGAGGGAAGGGTGCATGGAAGAGTGCATGGAAGGGTGGAGGGAAGGGTGGAGGGAAGGGTTGAAAGTGATGCCCTGGCTTCAGTCTGGTCATCAAGAAACCGTAGTTTATTGTAGTACCACAGCCTGGGTACATATACATCATCTGTTGATGCTCCTGATCTCATGGATTCCTGGATCTTGTTATGCTCCCTCTTATACATGTTCCTCAAGATCCCAATTTTCTTTAACAACGTCTCCATCGTTGCTTCCGAGATGGTTGTCTGGACAAATGTCAGAAGTCTCTCCAGCGTTGACTTCCTGACATGCTTCAAATAATATTGAGGGTGTTTGACCTCCCACAGATTCCTCATCTCTCTGTATTTGTCTATGAAAGCTGACAAAAATTCTGGATCTTTAAATTGGGCATTCATAATGTCTGTAAAAGATAAACACACAAGACAAAAAACACTTATGTTTCTGCTAAACCCTCATCATCTTATCCCTATGTAGGCCTCATCAATCTGTCAAGCCATATAGGCTGCTTGCTACAAAGTTTTGACCAAATTTATAAATTTAAAATTACCTTCGTTTTGTAGCGTCCCGGTCCACTATCACCTACGCACAGAACGTACGTACAATACAATACGTAACAACGTTTTATACACTGCACATGCGTAATACTACGCCTGCTTGGCCCGCCCCTGACGTTCTTTTTCTTTACGCATATACCCCTGCCCTTGACTCCACGCACAGAACGTATGTACGTACAACACGTGCGCAAGACCCCTCTTTATACACTGCGCATGTGTGAAACTCCGTCTGCGTCGCCCGCCCCTGACGTTCGATTTTAACTCATATTCTCCGCCCCTTAACTCTACGCACAGAACGTATGTACGACACGTGCGCAAGACCCCTCTTTATACACTGCGCATGTGTGAAACTCCGCCTGCATCGCCCGCCCCTGACGTTCGATTTTAACTCATATTCTCCGCCCCTTAACTCTACGCACAGAACGTACGTACCACACGTGCGCAAGACCCCTCTTTATACACTGCGCATGTGTGAAACTCCGCCTGCGTCGCCCGCCCCTGACGTTTGATTTTAAATCATATTCTCTGCCCATTCTTTCTACGGTGCATAGTGGGATGAATAAT
>NC_133328.1:280527964-280657964 GCF_042186555.1 Aquarana catesbeiana
CCCCCTAACCCCCCCTAATAAAGTTTTAACCCCTTGATCACCCCCTGTCACCAGTGTTGCTAAGCGATCATTTTTCTGATCGCTGTATTAGTGTCGCTGGTGACGCTAGTTAGTGAGGTAAATATTTAGGTTCGCCGTCAGCGTTTTATAGTGACAGGGACCCCCATATACTACCTAATAAATGTTTTAACCCCTTGATTGCCCCCTAGTTAACCCTTTCACCACTGATCACCGTATAACCGTTACGGGTGACGCAGGTTAGTTCGTTTATTTTTTATAGTGTCAGGGCACCCGCCATTTATTACCTAATAAAGGTTTAGCCCCCTGATCGCCCGGCGGTGATATGCGTCGCCCCAGGCAGCGTCAGATTAGCGCCAGTACCGCTAACACCCACGCACGCAGCATGCGCCTCCCTTAGTGGTATAGTATCTGATCGGATCAATATCTGATCTAATCAGATCTATACTAGCGTCCCCAGCAGTTTAGGGTTCCCAAAAACACAGTGTTAGCGGGATCAGCCCAGATACCCGCTAGCACCTGCGTTTTGCCCCTCCGCCCAGCCCACCCAAGTGCAGTATCGATCGATCACTGTCACTTACAAAACACTAAACGCATAACTGCAGCGTTCACAGAGTCAGGCCTGATCCCTGCGATCGCTAACAGTTTTTTTGGTAGCATTTTGGTGAACTGGCAAGCAAGCACCAGGCAGCGTCAGGTTAGCGCCAGTACCGCTAACACCCACGCACGCACCGTACACCTCCCTTAGTGGTATAGTATCTGATCGGATCAATATCTGATCCGATCAGATCTATACTAGCGTCCCCAGCAGTTTAGGGTTCCCAAAAACGCAGTGTTAGCGGGATCAGCCCAGATACCTGCTAGCACCTGCGTTGTGCCCCTCCGCCCGGCCCAGCCCAGCCCACCCAAGTGCAGTATCGATCGATCACTGACACTTACAAGGCACTAAACGCATAACTGCAGCGTTCGCAGAGTCAGGCCTGATCCCTGCGATCGCTAACAGTTTTTTTGGTAGCATTTTGGTGAACTAGCAAGCACCTGCCCCAGGCAGCGTCAGGTTAGCGCCAGTACCACTAACACCCACACACGCAGCATACGCCTCCTTTAGTGGTATAGTATCTGAACGGATCAATATCTGATCCGATCAGATCAGATCTATACTAGCGTCCCCAGCAGTTTAGGGTTCCCAAAAACGCAGTGTTAGCGGGATCAACCCAGATACCTGCTAGCACCTGCGTTTTGCCCCTCCGCCCGGCCCAGTCCAGCCCACCCAAGTGCAGTATCGATCGATCACTGTCACTTACAAAACACTAAACGCATAACTGCAGCGTTCGCAGAGTCAGGCCTGATCCCTGCGATCGCTAACAGTTTTTTTGGAAGCTTTTTATTGAACTGGCAAGCACCAGCGGCCTAGTACACCCCGGTCGTAGTCAAACCAGCACTGCAGTAACACTTGGTGACGTGGCGAGTCCCATAAGTGCAGTTCAAGCTGGTGAGGTGACAAGCACAAGTAGTGTCCCGCTGCCACCAAAAAGACAAACACAGGCCCGTCGTGCCCATAGTGCCCTTCCTGCTGCATTCGCCAATCCTAATTGGGAACCCACCACTTCTGCAGCGCCCGTACTTCCCCCATTCACATCCCCCAACGAAATGCAGTCGGCTGCATGAGAGGCATTTTTATGTGCTCCCGAGTACCCCTACCCAACGAACCCCCCCCAAAAAGATGTTGTGTCTGCAGCAAACGCGGATATAGGCGTGACACCCGCTATTATTGTCCCTCCTGTCCTGACAATCCTGGTCTTTGCATTGGTGAATGTTTTGAACGCTACCATACACTAGTTGAGTATTAGCGTAGGGTACAGCATTGCACAGACTAGGCACACTTTCACAGGGTCTCCCAAGATGCCATCGCATTTTGAGAGACCCGAACCTGGAACCGGTTACAATTATAAAAGTTAGTTACAAAAAAAGTGTAAAAAAAAAAAAAATATATATAAAATAAAAAAAAATAGTTGTCGTTTTATTGTTCTCTCTCTCTATTCTCTCTCTCTATTGTTCTGCTCTTTTTTTACTGTATTCTATTCTGCAGTGTTTTATTGTTATTGTTATTGTTATTATGTTTTATCATGTTTGTTTTTCAGGTATGTAATTATTTATACTTTATTGTTTACTGTGCTTTATTGTTAACCATTTTTTTGTCTTCAGGTATGCCATTCACAACTTTGAGTGGTTATACCAGAATGATGCCTGCAGGTTTAGGTATCATCTTGGTATCATTCTTTTCAGCCAGCGGTCGGCTTTCATGTAAAAGCAATCCTAGCGGCTAATTAGCCTCTAGACTGCCTTTACAAGCCGTGGGAGGGAATGCCCCCCCCCCCCACCGTCTTCCGTGTTTTTCTCTGGCTCTCCTGTCTCAACAGGGAACCTGAGAATGCAGCCGGTGATTCAGCCAGCTGACCATAGAGCTGATCAGAGACAAGAGTGGCTCCAAACATCTCTATGGCCTAAGAAACCGGAAGCTACGAGCATTTTATGACTTAGATTTCGCCGGATGTAAATAGCGCCATTGGGAAATTGGGGAAGCATTTTATCACACCGATCTTGGTGTGGTCAGATGCTTTGAGGGCAGAGGAGAGATCTAGGGTCTAATAGACCCCAATTTTTTCAAAAAAGAGTACCTGTCACTACCTATTGCTATCATAGGGGATATTTACATTCCCCGAGATAACAATAAAAATGATTAAAAAAAAAAAAAAATGAAAGGAACAGTTTAAAAATAAGATAAAAAAGCAAAAAAATAATAAAGAAAAAAAAAAAAAAAAAAAAAAGCACCCCTGTCGCCCCCTGCTCTTGCGCTAAGGCGAACGCAAGCGGCGGTCTGTCGTCAAACGTAAACAGCAATTGCACCATGCATGTGAGGTATCGCCGCGAAGGTCAGATCGAGGGCAGTAATTTTTGCAGTAGACCTCCTCTGTAGATCTAAAGTGGTAACCTGTAAAGGCTTTTAAAGGCTTTTAAAAATGTATTTATTTTGTTGCCACTGCACGTTTGTGCGCAATTGTAAAGCATGTCATGTTTGGTATCCATGTACTCGGTCTAAGATCATCTTTTTTATTTCATCAAACATTTGGGCAATATAGTGTGTTTTAGTGCATTAAAATTTAAAAAAGTGTGTTTTTTCCCCAAAAAATGCGTTTGAAAAATCGCTGCGCAAATACTGTGTGAAAAAAAAAAATGAAACACCCACCATTTTAATCTGTAGGGCATTTGCTTTAAAAAAATATATAATGTTTGGGGGTTCAAAGTAATTTTCTTGCAAAAAAAAAAAAACTTTTTCATGTAAAAAATAAGTGTCAGAAAGGGCTTTGACTTCAAGTGGTTAGAAGAGTGGGTGATGTGTGACATAAGCTTCTAAATGTTGTGCATAAAATGCCAGGACAGTTCAAAACCCCCCCAAATGACCCCATTTTGGAAAGTAGACACCCCAAGCTATTTGCTGAGAGGCATGTCGAGTCCATGGAATATTTTATATTGCGACACAAGTTGCGGGAAAGAGACAAATTTTTTTTTTTTTTTTTTTTTTTTTGCACAAAGTTGTCACTAAATGATATATTGCTCAAACATGCCATGGGAATATGTGAAATTACACCCCAAAATACATTCTGCTGCTTCTCCTGAGTACGGGGATACCATATGTGTGAGACTTTTTGGGAGCCTAGCCGTGTACGGGACCCCGAAAACCAAGCACCGCCTTCAGGCTTTCTAAGGGGCGTGAATTTTTGATTTCACTCTTCACTGCCTATCACAGTTTCGGAGGCCATGGAATGCCCAGGTGGCACAAAACCCCCCCAAATGACCCCATTTTGGAAAGTAGACACCCCAAGCTATTTGCTGAGAGGTATAGTGAGTATTTTGCAGACCTCACTTTTTGTCACAAAGTTTTGAAATTTGAAAAAAGAAAAAAAAAAAAAGTTTTTTCTTGTCTTTCTTCATTTTCAAAAACAAATGAGAGCTGCAAAATACTCACCATGCCTCTCAGCAAATAGCTTGGGGTGTCTACTTTCCAAAATGGGGTCATTTGGGGGGGGTTTGTGCCACCTGGGCATTCCATGGCCTCCGAAACGGTGTTAGGCAGTGAAGAGTAAAATCAAAAATTCACGCCCTTAAAAACGCTGAAGGCGGTGATTGGTTTTCGGGGCCCCGTACGCGGCTAGGCTCCCAAAAAGTCCCACACATGTGGTATCCCCATACTCAGGAGAAGCAGCTAAATGTATTTTGGGGTGCAATTCCACATAGGCCCATGGCCTGTGTGAGCAATATATCATTTAGTGACAACTTTGTGCAAAAAAAAAAAAAAAAAAAAAAAAAGTGTCACTTTCCCGCAACTTGTGTCAAAATATAAAATATTCCATGGACTCAATATGCCTCTCAGCAAATAGCTTGGGGTGTCTACTTTCCAAAATGGGGTCATTTGGGGGGGGGTTGTGCCACCTGGGCATTCCATGGCCTCCGAAACTGTGATAGGCAGTGAAGAGTGAAATCAAAAAGTTACACCCTTAGAAATCCTGAAGGCGGTGATTGGTTTTCGGGGTCCCATACGCGGCTAGGCTCCCAAAAAGTCCCACACATGTGGTATCCCCATACTCAGGAGAAGCAGCTGAATGTATTTTGGGGTGCAATTCCACATAGGCCCATGGCCTGTGTGAGCAATATATCATTTAGTGACAACTTTTTGTAAATATTTTTTTTTTTTTTTTTTTTGTCATTATTCAATCACTTGGGACAAAAAAAATAAATATTCAATGGGTTCAACATGCCTATCAGCAATTTCCTTGGGGTGTCTACTTTCCAAAATGGGGTCATTTGGGGGGGTTTTGTACTGCCCTGCCATTTTAGCACCTCAAGAAATGACATAGGCAGTCATAAACTAAAAGCTGTGTAAATTCCAGAAAATGTACCCTAGTTTGTAGACGCTATAACTTTTGCGCAAACCAATAAATATACGCTTATTGACATTTTTTTTACCAAAGACATGTGGCCGAATACATTTTGGCCTAAATGTATGACTAAAATTGAGTTTATTGGATTTTTTTTATAACAAAAAGTAGAAAATATCATTTTTTTTCAAAATTTTCGGTCTTTTTCCGTTTATAGCGCAAAAAATAAAAACTGCAGAAGTGATCAAATACCATCAAAAGAAAGCTCTATTTGTGGGAAGAAAAGGACGCAAATTTCGTTTGGGTACAGCATTGCATAACCGCGCAATTAGCAGTTAAAGCGACGCAGTGCCAAATTGGAAAAAGACCTCTGGTCCTTAGGCAGCATAATGGTCCGGGGCTCAAGTGGTTAACAAAAATAAAAAAAAAATAAAAAAAAAAATGGAGGCCTGTTTTAAAAAAAAAAATAAAATAAAACCTAAAAATAGAGGCCTGTTTTCCCAAAAAAAAAAAAAAAATGTTTAAAAAAAAAAAAAAAAAATAGAGGCCTGTTTTTTAAAAAAACAAAAAAACAAAAAAAAGAGGCCTGTTTTTAAAAAAACGAAAAAAAAAAAAAAAAAGAGGCCTGTTTTTAAAAAAACGAAAAAAAAAAAAAAAAGAGGCCTGTTTTGAAAAAACGAAAAAAAAAATAATAATAAATAAATAAAAAAGAGGCCTGTTTGTTAACCCCCCCCAAAAAAATATATTTTAAAATAAAAAAAATAACTAATTATATTGTTCAAAATTTGTAAATATATTGAGATTTTTTTGACTATCAACATTTTATACTAATGCATAAGTGAATGTATACAGAATATTAAAACATCTGTTTAGTAATTAACTAAATGTGTGGTTTGTTATTTCAATGCTCAGTAGCAGTTTGTTTAAATTTAAAATAGTTGTTTGCAGTGACAATGGTGCTTATTTAGTCAAGGAAAATACACTTGGCACTACAAGTGCTCTACCATAACCTAGGAGAAAGCCAAATAGAAAGGCAAGCAATAAATATAATTCAATATTTCATCAAGATTTTTAATTTTGATAATTTAAATATCCTGGGCCATTGCAATGGCCCCCCTACCCATAAAATAATTTACATATTGCTCTCGAACTTGACGGGCACTTTGGGGGGCCAAGCCAGTACGGACAGTATCCAGGCCCGTAAGATTGTCACTGATAAGTCCGGCCTCAGGCCCAACTGGCACAATATAATTTGTTGAATGTTTGTGCAAAAAGTTGTGCAGGATGGAGTACGCTAAAATGATAAAATTAAGTTTGTATTCCGCCAAGTTAATGGATGTTTGAAACAGGTGGAACCGGCTGGCCAGAATCCCAAAAGCATTCTCAACAACTCTTCTCGCTCTGGCCAGCCGGAAATTAAAAACCCTCCTCTGGAGGGTTCTTTGGGGGAATGGCCTCATGAGGTGCTTGCTCAGAGCGAAGGCTTCATCTGCTATGAAGACAAAGGGGAGTCCTTCCATGTTATCCGCATCAAGTGGCAATCCCAGGCCACCACTCTGGAGACGCTGGCAGAACTCCGTCTGGGCAAATACTCCTCCATCCGACATCCGGCCATTCTTCCCCGCGTCCACATAGAGAAATTCATAGTGTGCCGACACCACCGCCATTAAAACAATACTATGGAACCCCTTATAATTAAAATAGTATGACCCCGAATGGGGTGGTGGCACGATGTGGACATGTTTCCCATCTATATCCCCTCCACAATTGGGAAAGTCCCAACGGGTGGCAAAATGTAATGCCACAGTCTGCCATTCCTGTGGCGTGGAAGGAAACTGGGGAATCAAACAAGAAAACAAAACTCAGTAATTTAGAAAAGAACATTGCAAGAACATTATACACTTAAAACATTATTGCCCAGCATCAGTATAACATTAAATAATTGAAATCTTCTTGAATAAATAATATGGAAAGGCACACTTATCAGATTGCTCACCCCCTCTGATGGCACATTGTTACATTTTAGGGGGTGGTGAAATTAGAAATTAAAAGTTTAAGGACACGCAGGGTTTTATTGACTAAAGGCTACAAGACTGTGCAGTTTGAAAAGTGCAGTTGCCGCACTCTGCAAGTGCAGTTGCTCCACAGCTTAGTAAATGAGGTAAGGTAAAAAGGCTTCATGTTGCAAGGAGTACCCAATCACATGCAAGGGCAATTAATCCAAACACTTTGTGGCTTGCACATGATTGCATGATGGAAATCAGCAGAGCTTCTGATCATTTACTAAAGCCCTGGAGCAAATGCACTTGCAGAGCGCAAATGCATTTTGCAAAGTGCAACATATATTTGCTTTGTAAAAATCAACACCACAGAACATTATAGGAAATTATTAGGGGGGGGGGGGTTGGAAATCTAGGTAATGACACGCACACTATTTTGATGGAGTTTAGGTGGGGGGAAGGGTTTGGAAATCAAGTTAATGACACGCACACTATTAGGATGGAGTTTAGGTGGGGGGAGGGGTTTGGAAATCAAGTTAATGACACGCACACTATTAGGATGGAGTTTAGGTGGGGGAGGGGTTTGGAAATCAAGTTAATGACACGCACACTATTAGGATGGAGTTTAGGTGGGGGGAGGGGTTTGGAAATCAAGTTAATGACACGCACACTATTTTGATGGAGTTTAGGTGGGGGAAGGGGTTTGGAAATCAAGTTAATGGCACGCACACTATTTTGATGGAGTTTAGGTGGGGGGGGTTGGAAATCTAGTTTATGACACGCACACTATTTTGATGGAGTTTAGGGGAAACAAAATACAATGCAGCTGAGTAAATACATTTAAACTGAGTAGACTAGGTGGATATGTGCCCAGCATTGTATGCTGGGGAGGTTAGTGAAGGCAAATATACATGCATGACAAAAAAGAACAGGAAAACATTACAGCATGCATGAGGAGAAAAAGGGGACATTCACACTATATTGCAATGATGGTAAGTAGTGTTTGAGTTAAGAAATACATTACATTATCAAAGATTAAATAAAATAACATGTGATGCTAATAAAAGAAAAAATTCTTACCTTAATATAGTCCTTCTGCAGGACCTGTATGATGGCAGAACAGGTCTCTAGGATAATGATCCCCAGAGCCTGGGGGGAGATGCCTGTCGAGAACTTGAGGTCCTGCAGGCTTCTCCCTGTCACCAAGTACCGCAACGTGGCAACTAGCCTCTGCTCCGGAGTGATGGCTTCCCTCATGCAGGTATCCTGCCTGCTGATATAGGGGGTCAGCAAAGCCAACAAACGGTCAAAAACGGGGTCCATCATCTGGAGAAAGTTCCTGAAATCCTCAGGATTATTCTCACGGATCTCACGGAGCAATGGCATGTGACAGAACTGGTCACGCTGGAGCAACCAATTCTTGGTCCATGAACTCCTCCTCACCCTGTTCATGGACTGGTCTTGGGCTGAAGAATGAACTACAGCACCAAGCACATACAATGCACGAGCTTGACGACGAGTACCTACAGGTAACATGGCTTCAAAACGGTCGGCTGGTCAGAACGCACTTAACAGAACGCACTGAAGAACAGCAAGGCCTGTGAAGAGCGACCTGAAAATCAGGAACGAGCGGACAATAAAACAAAGATTTCTCAATGCCAACTGACCAAACGCACTGAAAAGCAGATACAAACCTCACAAGCACAGACTGAACAACAGTTAAAACGAACTGAAAAATACGAGTCTCACAAGTGCGAATCGTCTCTAACCAAACTTCTACTAACACGAGATAAACACGAGATTAGCAGAAGGAGCCCAAAGGGTGTTGTACGGGCTATTGAACTTCCGTTTTATAGTCTCGTCGGACTTGGTGTATGTCACCGTGTACTAGGCTGTCGAACTTTTGTGTGATCGTGTGTAGGCAAGACCGTTCGTTAGAAAGTCTGCCGCAAGTCCGCCACAAGTCCGCCAAAAGTCTGTCGAAAGTCTGTCGGACGGGCTGTCGGACTTTTGTAGATGAAAAGTCCGACCGTGTGTACGCGGCATTAGTGTAGGGAATTTTCTTTAGCTCAGGACTAAGCCTGAGCTGTGAATCTGTGTCAGGGTTCAATGACCCAGGGCTGGATGAAACACCTTGCAGCTTCTCTGGTGCCTCCCCCTGCTTTCTGAGACATTGGAGAATGTTCTAGACATAGTGGGTGGAGGTTAGGAGGAGCTGCTTGGAGGGCCTCAGCCGGTATGAGAGCCACCTCATAAATAGGCATGAGTCATGCCAGGGAGGGGCCGTCGGGTGGAAGATGGAGTACTGAGGAGGCTGTCAGTAGCCCCCATGGGTGCCCCATAGTCTGGGGGGGTTACCTTGGGCCGGGGTTTGGGTGCTGGAAGGATCCTGCCATAACACATGGAGGAAGCCATTCCTGGAGGCATGGGAGCAAGGAGAGAGGACAGCAGGAGCAAGTCAGCACTATTAGGAGATCTCCTAAGAGTCAGCCGGGTGGCTGGTGAGTGTCAGTCTGGAGGACTGTAGTGGAGAAGTTAGCCTGAAGAGCTAGTAAAGGGGCAGCTGCAGCCAGGTGCATTGGCAGTGCCTTAAGAGGTGGTGCTGGGATTAGTGGCCACAGGAGGAAAAGCACAAGCTGGACATTGTAATGTTGCTACACAACCAAGGGACCTCGGGTTCCTGCCTGTTAATGGGCTATTACTTTTAATCTGATTGAGTGACTGTCAGATCTTCATACAGTAGTCCAGCTGGGTTCTGCAAGCAAGTGTGTGCTGGAGGAAGAAGTGGAGTTGTATTTAGAGACTGTACAAAGGAAGAATGTCCCTGAAGTTTTACCAAAGTTAAGTGGGCATTCCATAACCTCCCATCCCTTTCTAAGTTATTACCCCCTAATAAAAAAACACAACAAAGACATTCACTGTTCTCTGCCTCAAGATTGCCTGTGAAAATTCAGTGTGCCTGGCTGTGCAAGGTGGGGGTTCTCAATCATCTGCGGCCCTTAAAGGGGTGCGCTACACTCTGTTATAAGCCGTTGTATTATATACTCTTTTTGGATGTGTTAAAAAAATGTATTTTCTGGTTCTGTACAATATTATACTCATAATTAAAAAAAAAAAAGCAACTAGAAGGAGGGGGTTGTCTTCACTAGTTTTTCATGTACGTATAACTCAAGGGCAGTATTGTCTTGGCTTACCCCAACATAAATAAATGAAATACAAAGGTAAAACATTGCAAATATGCAAATAATGAGAATAATAAAAAGTTACTGTCACGGAACGTCCCTACACTCTGCTTGAGTGCTTCCGTCAGTATACCACTTCCTCCCAGTCTGAATCTAGATATCAGATATTCCAACCGCTCACAAGCACAAAACAAGGCGACACTTGTTTAGCTGCTAACAAGGACTCATTTATTAGAACCAAAATTACAAGTCTTTATATACCGTTAAAGAGGAGGTTCCCCCCTCCTGCTCATATTACTCTAATGATACAACTGTAGCCTAATTAACCTAATTAACATGCGCTAGTTTACTAAATCATTTACCCAGACTAGGTGACTCAGAGACATGACCTTTGGGCAGACTTGTGGTCACCGAGCTTCACACAGTAGTATAAACACAATAGCAGGAGCTAATTACAATTAATAATACAAACAGTGATCTCCCCCCTCCTCAACCTAGTAGGCAACAAACTATAGTATGAGTAGACTGTCCAACTCCTATCCAGTTTTAGAAGCTAATGTGATCAGCTCTCTCAACTAACATGTGGAGTTCAGAATCAAACAAACCAAGAATAGTCATTACATATATCCTGGGAGATATTGTGGATAAATATTACTGTCCCGTTTTAAGCAATCCAGGACATACACTCCCAGTCACCATTTCCAATATGGCATACACAGGGTTCCCAGAGTCTGTGTGTCCTGGGGGACAAAGACCCAAATCCAAAGTAACACCACCTCAAGGGTCCCTAGGCATGCAGCTCACAAAGCGCACCATTCCCCCACATGCCAGGGCCCATAATCGGTGGGCAAGAGGCTGGCATTCAGTCCCCTCCTAAAGCCTCTGTCCCGGGTGAGTCTGTCACATTTCTCCCCATCAAAGTTTGACTAACAAGGTCCCAGATCTCCACCTGGTCTGGACATGTGTTAGTCAGGCAGCGTGAACTCACATAGTCAGTCTGCATGGTCTCCATTCTTGGCTCCAAGGAATAGTTGACACGAGTAGGTGTGGGGCAGAGGTCATTTACTTTCTGCCCGGATGCCAGTGCTTCAGCTGGGTGGTTTTTAACATTACAGGTCTCGGTCTGCTGCTGGGCAGAGGGACCAATCGCCCCAGCTTCCTGAAGCTGTGAGGACACTGTAGGTGCTAGGCAGAGGCCGGCGGTGCTTTGCCCTGTTGCCAGTGATTCAGCTGGGAGTAGCAGCTTTACTACCTCAGCTTGTCGCTGGAGAGAGGGGCCGACTGCCCCAGCTCCCTGGAACTCCACAGTTGTTGCTGGGCAGAGGTTGGCAGCACTCTTCCCTGTTGCCAGCACTTTTGCTGGGGACTCCACATCCTCCGCTCCGGCTAACTGTTGGGGAAGGGGGCTAGCTTCCTCCACTCCCAAACTGTGTAGCTGCCATTGGGGAGGTGAGCTGGCTGCTTCCTTTTCCATTCCCTCATCTGGCTGCTGGGACGATATGTCTTTGATACTGTCTCCCAGGTGCACGGATCTTTGCTGGGGAGGAAAGACCGCTTCCTCCACCCTGGCCAACTGTTAGGGAGGGACGAAGAACACCTCCTCCCCCTTCTCCCCCTGTATCTGCTGTTGTGAAGTGATTGCCACCTTCTCACCCTGAGCCTCCGAAACTGCCACAGGTGTGGGGCAGAGGTCTTGGACCCTTTGTTAACTCCACAGATAGCCTCTTTACCCATTCTCTATTTTCATGTCATTCCCAGCGCTACACTTTTATTCACATTTTGATCACAATTAGTCTTATTGTTGTGTTGGTTGCTTACACTTTACAGGTTGGCACAGTATTTTATCTAGCTTTTCATTTTTGCCATTTTGACAACTAATACCGCAGCCTTCCACTACATACATACCTGCACCTAATATCCATTCCAATATGGATGTTTTTGATTATAGTACTATTCGTTCGTTTAGCACTGAGGGTGTGTTTGTAGTTTTGAATACTGACTCTGAAGTAGGTGGTTTATTTTTGAGGTTGAAGAACCTCATGGTTTCAGAATTACACTTACAGTGGGATATAGCATTTCTAGAACAATACTGCAAAGAACGCATGGCCCCGAGAGGTTTGAGGTGGGATGTCCATCCCCAACAGGGAGATGTAGAATTAGAAGCTTTGTTTCGCTACTTCAATGAAGCAGGAATTTCCCTGCTTGAATTCCTGACTGAGAGGAAACGCACCAGAGCCAATAACATTGATAAAGAAATGAAAGACATTAGAGAGAAACTCCTACCACATAAATCCAAGTCTGAATACACCACACTTTCCACTAATTTAAAAAAAATCATCTGGAGAAGAAAGAACAAGAGCAAAAAATTAAAAAACAAAAAAAATATACCAGAGACGTTAATGACTACAAGAATAGTTGTGTTTTTAGTTGGCAAAAGAAGGACAATATACCAGAAGATGGAGGAAATGAACAAGTGCTTATGGAAACGTCTGTTCCGCTTCCTATGGCATCAAGACCACTTACATATCAGGCCCCCCCACCCAAATCCAGTAGAGTAGAATCCCTACAGACTACTAGAGAGTCCAATTCAGTCCATACACTCCCACCACCCACCACAGAGGTTCTTTCCTTAATCGTGGAGGTAGAGGTAGAGGAACCCATGGCAAAGGTAGGGGTAAAAAAGATATTCCCTATGATTCTTATAAATATGCTCACTCACCACATGGAAGGAGAATAAGTCAAAACGATTTTTACCAATACCAACCACAGAGGACACTTATACGTACCTATAATAGATTATCACCACTGAGAGAAGAACATACACGTAGAGTAGGCAATTCACAGCATGCCTATATGGATAGAGAGGAGAATCAATATTATAGATCCCCATTTAATTACAATCAAAATGACCCAGAATCATCCCACACAGGGGGTTTTCCCAGGGAACAAGAAGGATACCACAGAGGTTCAGAACAAAATGCGGCTCCAGAGGGGGGGTGGCGCGCCAGGAAAAAGAAAGCGAACATAAGAGACGATGGAATTTTTAATTTGAGTACCGTCATTTTTTCTGATGCTGAAAGAACTGTTTTAAATAAAGGACTTAAGTATGTCCCTCCTAAACCATTAAATAAATTTGCCACGTTCTTTAATGTGCAAAAGTATGTACGGAAACTTAACATTCAAAGATATCTCATCACCAACCCCATAAGACCATCTTTACCTGAAGTTACCACTCATACGGTACATACAGGTTTCTCTAACCCCTCCCTTTTCAATCCACCGTGTCCAACTGCACCGCCCATTAAGGTATTTAGGAATATGGTTTTAAGGGATCTTGATGTACTTCCACGGAAGAAGATTTATCATGATCCCAATATCAAATTGGGTCTCAAACAACTGTGTGAAGGGAAGGACCTTGTCATATGCCCAGCCGATAAAGGCGGTGCTATTGTTGTTTTAGACAAAAAAGATTACCATTTGGAGATGACTAGGATTTTAAGTGATACTGAAAACTATGTACGATTACCCAAGAACCCCACATCAGATTTTAAGAAAGCACTAGTGGCCCTGATTGATACGGGATTTTAGTTAGGTATCTTGGATAAGAAAGAAAAAAGTTACCTTGTACCTGTTACGCCACGTATTCCCATCATATATTACCTGCCTAAGGTCCATAAGGATGCTACTCATCCCCCAGGATGTCCCATCATCAGCGGGATAGATTCAGTGAACTTGCGATACATTGATTTCTACCTCCAACCGATAGTTAAAGCCCTTAATTCTTATTTAAAGGATACAAGACATCATTTCTTTGTTACAATGAGTTACAATGTTACTATGAATTATAGTGAAGATCTTTCATTAGTTACGGCGGATGTTGCCTCGTTGTACACATGAATACCACATGATCAGGTCTTATCATCTGTTGAGTTGTTTTTGGGTAGAGATAATAGTATTTCTGGTACTCAGAAAAGGTACATTATGGACCTTTTGCAATTTTCTACCAAACATAATTATTTTTGGTACAATAACGACTATTTCCTACAATGCAAGGGCGTGGCTATGGGGGCTAAGTTCGCCCCCAGCCTTGCCAACATTTTTATGGCTTCGTGGGAGGAGGATGTCGTTTATGCTCAAAATCGACCTGAGGTTGTTCTCTGGGCTCGGTACATAGATGACATCCTCCTCCTTTGGAAGGGAGATCTGAGTTCTCTGGATCAGTGTTTCTCAACTCCAGTCCTCAAGGCGCCCCAACATGTCATGTTTTCAGGCTTTCCTTATTTTGCACAGGTGATTTGATCAGTTTCACTGCCTTAGTAATTACCACAGCCATTTCATCTGAGGGAAATCCTGAAAACATGACCTGTTGGGGCGCCTTGAGGACTGGAGTTGAGAAACACTGCTCTGGATGACTTCATGTCTACCCTTAATGCCAAAAATATTGGAATTAGGCTATCCTATGAAGCCAGTTATCCCAGTATACATTTCCTCGACTTAGAAATGTTTGTATTGGATAACCAGCTAGTGACCAAAACCTTTTTTAAAGCCACCGACCGGAATGGTTACATTCCGATCGACAGCTGTCACCATTCAGCTTGGCTGAGGTCAGTACCACAAAGCCAATTGTTACAAATCAGACGTAATTGTACTAATCTTCAGGACTTTTACCATCAAGCAGATATATTAAAATCTAGATTTATAGATAGAGGTTATCAGTCTCCTGATATTGATGAAATAATCCATAAAATATCATTATTAGATAGAAATATACTAACATAAAATGCTAAATGGTCCTTCCTTACTACTAGAAAAGAAAGGAAGGGGGACCACCCCAGAAATACATGCCTTATTATAAATCACAATCTCTCACCCAATGCCTCTCCTCAGGTATAGAGGCCGTATCCGTAACCCTAAATGAGCATACTGTAAAAAGAAAAAGGACCAAGGAGGAGCACAAGAGAGTGATCCTCCTTGGTCCAAAAAGTGGCTACTATGGATATGGTGGGCAGTAACGGGAGAATAGTGTATATAAAAAATCTTTATAAAAGTTTATTTGAATAGTTTAAAATATACAAAAATAACTCTAAGAATTGTATACATGTATAGAGCTGATCCACCAGACACAAATCAATGGGCCCGTCTGGTGCAACCAGCACAGGGTACGTCCATTAACCAGCAACACAAAAACAACAAACAGTAACACACAAATAAACACTTATAGAAAACATATAAAGTGCAGGCGCCTATAATCCCGCAGATGCATAAGGTCCCTTATGGCCAATCGCCAAGTCAAAAAGAATAAATAAATTATATGAGAATCAACTAAGGAACCTTATGCATGCGTGGTCCCCCGGGGAGATGGGGAAAGTGGAATAAGTATAACCTGGATGTGGCCTAACTCAAACGCCTCACTGAATGGCATCCACAACAGCTGTGTAAATACTGAATCTTGGTAAACGGGTCAGGGGGACTTTTGCGATGTATATAGCATGCGTATGCACAGATCATTTATTCCACCAAAGTCCATTCCTGAAGTGTATTGGATAAACAAGCAATTCAGAGAGTCTCTATAGAGTGTGGGGAGTAGTGAACCGCACAATATAGTGAGTACTATTGTTGCCAAGAGCAAGTCACATAACACCTCAGAGTGGCTGGATATTGCCCAGAACCGTTGGTGTGCTATAAGGTATATCATAAATCTGTACGAGACAGAAAATCACTGTATATTGTCCTGCAGTGCACATTAGCCAGGGCAATGTCACATCGAACATCAAAGAGTGGAGATATCAACTGTGTACAAGAGCTAAAGGGGTTACGTTACCACCTCTCGGTTGTGCAAGGATCAAAGCAGCATCTCATGTATTCCGGTTGCTCCGCTGCTCCGTGATTTCTCCATATACGTTGTCAGTGCTGGCTGTGATATGCTGTATCCTCTAAGCACACAGTAAGCGGTAATCCTCTCGTCCACGGATGCGGGCTACGGCTGTGCTCGTACGGTAAATCACTTCCCAGTTTGTATGGCGGTTTCAGGATTCGAACTTCCACTGTGAAAGATCCCCTTCTCCAACTCACTAGGGGAGATGACTGAATCGGCGTACGCACATCTTGATTACGTCGACGCATTTCGCAACGTCATTGTTACGTAGCTTCAACAGGACGTACTGGGGGCTGACAGGCATCTCTCCCTCTTATTGCTCCGAGATGCTGTCACACCTCCTTCTTTCGTTTAACCCATAACATCAACAGGGACGGGCAAGACTAGTGTCAATGTCTAGCTCAGATAACTGTTCCGTTTTTTGGGGAGCGTGTATATATGGTTTTGGTCTTTATTCTCACAGCATATGTAATAAAATGGTCGTGCTTAAGCTGTTATATTTGAATCCAGAGGAGGAAAGTTAGGAATAGAGTCTATTTCTTTGCTGCATCCATACTGAAGTCCCCCTACCCTTTCCAATCATTTATAGAGTTTATATAGGATAGAAACCTTACCCCTGGTAGCTAATTAATATGCAGATAGAGTGTCTATAATGCATGTTGTTAATAATGACTATCCCTAAACATATAGGCAGGGGGAATATCCTCATTTTCATTTAAGGAAGGAGAAAGAGAAAGCAGGGACCAAACTATGCACATATGTAACGGGAAATTACTTTAGAGAATACAGAGGAGAAAGAGGAGAAAGAGATATAGAGAGATAAAAAGAGGTAAAAAGGGATAAAAGAGATAAAAAGATAGTTGACTAGGAAATAGAAGAATACATAAATAGAGATGGAATGAGAAACATCTCCCATATGGGAGAATCATATGGAGGAGAGGAAAGGAAAAGGGGAAAAGTAAGGGAGAGCAAACAAGGAGAGGACAGACAGGGGGGGTTGCTGGATACCTTATCATATTATTCTAAGAAGGCTTGCATACTCAATTCTATGTTCATACCTATAGGTGTGAGGGACTTCAAGGTATATATCCACCATTTCTCTTTTTGGAGTAAAATACGATCGAAGTCACCTCTTCTTGCTGGTAATTTTAGGGTATAGATCCCTTTCACTCTCAACCCATCTGTTTTACCTTGATGATATCGGGCGAAGTGCTTGGCCACTGGTCTCTCCCCCCTCCTCTTCTCTCCTTCCCTCTCCACAACCCCCTCCCTCTCTTTTGTTCCCCTATTCTAATCCTGAGAGTTCTTTTTGTCTTGCCTATGTAGATTTTTGGGCATAGACAGGTGATCATATATATCACTTTCATCGTGGAACAATTAATCAAGTCCTTAATCACATATTCTCCCTGTCCCAAGGCATCCTTGAAGGTGTCTGTCCTATCCACAAATGGACATATCTGACACCTCGTGCAGGGGACCATGCCCATGCAACGCGGATAGTCAGATAGCCATGTGGGATCTTGGTGTCTCGTGAACTCGGAATGGATAAGAATATCCCCCAGGTTCCTGGCTCTGCGTGCCACCATCTTGGGTCCATCACCCACGATGTTGGCTAGCTTTTTGTTATTGGTAAGGATGTTCCAGTGTTTTTCCAGGATTTTTCTCACAGAGTCCCATTGGGCTCCATATGAGGCATGGCTGGTCAGCATTGACGTCGAATCTTTGTATACGTCCATCCCCCATGAATGTGGCATCACTGCTGTCAGGAACTCTTTGGAAAAAAGTTTTCCCCTCCTAGGTTCACAGAATGAGTTCCTGGTGGAACTCCTTGATTTTGCTTTAAACAACAACTTCTTTCAGTTTGCTTCAAGATTCTATCAGCAGATCAAAGGCACATCGATGGGGGCGGCATGGGCTCCGGCCTATGCATGCCTCCATCTGGGCAGATGGGAAGAGGAGGAGGTGTTCATTTGTCCAATGTACCTCGGCCACGTACATACGTGGCTGAGGTACATTGATGATGTACTGGTCATTTGGACAGGCGACATAGACACTCTCCATAAATTTATTGACCAGCTCAATACCAATGAGCGTAACATACATCTCACATACACCTATGACCGGTCCCAATTATCATTCCTGGACCTCTTGATTGGTCTGAAGGGAGGAATGATCAGTACCTGTACCTTTCGTAAGGAAACAGCGGCTAACACCTTATTGCAAGCAGACAGCCATCATCCTTCTTGGCTAAAGGACGGTATCCCTACAGGACAATTTATGAGAATCAAGCGCAATTGTTCAGATACTAATGATTTACGTAGAGAGACCAAGGATCTATATATGAGATTCTGGAATCGTGGATACTCTCATAAACAGATTCATAATGCCAAACGTAAGGCTGCGGCTAGAAGTAGAGCAAGTCTATTATCTATGGACTACAGTGAAAAAGAACAAAAAACTGAGGACCGAGGCCCAGTTAGACTTATTACCACATATGGAGCCCAATGGGACTCTGTGAGAAAAATCCTGAAAAAACACTGGAACATCCTCACCAATAACAAAAAGCTAACCAACATCGTGGGTGATGGACCCAAGATGGCGGCACGCAGAGCCAGGAACCTGGGGGATATTCGTATTCATTCCGAGTTCACGAGACACCAAGATCCCACATGGCTATCTGACTATGCGCGTTACATGGGCATGGTCCCCTGCACGAGGTGTCAGATATGTCCATTTGTGGATAGGACAGACACCTTCAAGGATGCCTTGGGACAGGGAGAATATGTGATTAAGGACTTGATTAATTGTTCCACGATGAAAGTGATATATATGATCACTTGTCCATGCCCAAAAGTCTACATAGGCAAGACAAAAAGAACTCTCAGGATTAGAATAGGGGAACATTTGAGAGACATCAAAAAAGAGAGGGAGGGGGTTGTGGAGAGGGAATGAGAGAAGAGGAGGGGGGAGAGACCAGTGGCCAAGCACTTCACCCGATATCATCAGGGTAAAACAGATGGGATGAGAGTGAAAGGTATATATACCCTAAAATTACCAGCAAGAAGAGGTGACTTTAATCGTATTTTACTCCAAAAAGAGAAATGGTGGATATATACCTTGAAGTCCCTCACACCTATAGGTATGAACACAGAATTGAGTATGCAACCCTTCTTAGAATAATATGATAAGGTATCCAGCCCCCCCCCCCCGTCTGTCCTCTCCTTGCTTGCTCTCCCTTACTTTTCCCCTTTTCCTTTCCTCTCCTCCATATGATTCTCCCATATGGGAGATGTTTCTCATTCCATCTCTATTTATGTATTCTTCTATTTCCTAGTCAACTATCTTTTTATCTCTTTTATCTCTTTTTACCTCTTTTTATCTCTCTATATCTCTTTCTCCTCTGTATTTTCTAAAGTAATTTCCCATTACATATGTTCATAGTTTGGTCCCTGCTTTCTCTTTCTCCTTCCTTAAATGAAAATGAGGATATTCCCCCTGCCTATATGTTTAGGGACAGTCATTATTAACAACATACATTATAGACACTCTATCTGCATATTAATTAGCTACCAGGGGTAAGGTTTCTATCCAATATAAACTCTATAAATGATTGGAAAGGGTAGGGGGACTTCAGTATGGATGCAGCAAAGAAATAGACTCTATTCTTTACTTTCCTCCTCTGGATTCAAATATAAAAGCTTAAGCATGACCGTTTTATTACATATGCTGGGAGAATAAAGACCAAAACCATATATACACACTCCCAAAAAAAACGGAACAGTTATCCGGGCTAGACATCGACACTAGTCTTGCCTGTCCCTGTTGATGTTATGGGTTAAACGAAAGAAGGAGGTGTGACAGCATCTCAGAGCAATAAGAGGGAGAGATGCCTGTCATCCCCAGTACGTTCTGTTGAAGCTACGTAACAGTGACGTTGCGAAACGCGTCGACGTAATCAAGATGTGCGGACGCCGACTCAGTCATCTCCCCTAGTGAGTTGGAGAAGGGGATCTTTCACAGTGGAAGTTTGAATCCTGAAACCGCCATACAAACGGGGAAGTGATTTACCGTACGAGCACAGCCGTAGCCCGCATCCGTGGACGAGAGGATTGCCGCTTACTGTGTGCTTAGAGGATACAGCATATCACAGCCAGCACTGACAACGTATATGGAGAAATCACGGAGCAGCGGAGCAACCGGAATACATGAGATGCTGCTTTGATCCTTGCACAACCGAGAGGTGGTAACGTAACCCCTTTAGCTCTTGTACACAGTTGATATCTCCACTCTTTGATGCTCGATGTGACATTGCCCTGGCTAATGTGCACTGCAGGACAATATACAGTGATTTTCTGTCTTGTACAGATTTATGATATACCTTATAGCACACCAACGGTTCCGGGCAATATCCAGCCACTCTGAGGTGTTATGTGACTTGCTCTTGGCAACAATAGTACTCACTATATTGTGCGGTTCACTACTCCCCACACTCTATAGAGACTCTCTGAATTGCTTGTTTATCCAATACACTTCAGGAATGGACTTTGGTGGAATAAATGATCTGTGCATACGCATGCTATATACATCGCAAAAGTCCCCCTGACCCGTTTACCAAGATTCAGTATTTACACAGCTGTTGTGGATGCCATTCAGTGAGGCGTTTGAGTTAGGCCACATCCAGGTTATACTTATTCCACTTTCCCCATCTCCCCGGGGGACCACGCATGCATAAGGTTCCTTAGTTGATTCTCATATAATTTATTTATTCTTTTTGACTTGGAGATTGGCCATAAGGGACCTTATGCATCTGTGGGATTATAGGCGCCTGCACTCTATATGTTTTCTATAAGTGTTTATTTGTGTGTTACTGTTTGTTGTTTTTGTGTTGCTGCTTAATGGGCGTACCCTGTGCTGGTTGCACCGGACGGGCCCATTGATTTGTGTCTGGTGGATCAGCTCTATACATGTATACAATTCTTAGAGTTATTTTTGTATATTTTAAACTATTCAAATAAACTTTTATAAAGATTTTTTATATACACTATTCTCCCGTTACTGCCCACCATATCCATAGTAGCCACTTTTTGGACCAAGGAGGAGCACTCTCTTGTGCTCCTCCTTGGTCCTTTTTTTTTTTACAGTCCTTCCTTACTACATTTTCCGTACAACATAGACAAATTAAAGTTATCATTCGCAGACACTGGAAGATTCTCAAAAATGACCAGTTATTGGGCCCTATACTCTCTGATAATGCGGGTGTAATCTACAGGGGAGCTCTTCCCCTGAGTGGACAGATTGCTCCTAATGTGATAGATCCTCCTATTACTCCAGTTTTCTTTCACCATTTGAAAGGATATTACCCATGCCATAAATGTAAGGTATGTGTACACAATATCTGTGGACGTAGAAAAACTTCAACATTTCGATCCACCTCCACATCATTGGAATATGAAATGAAACATTTCACTACTTGTGCAACCAAATACATTGTCTACTTGATCACTTGCCCTTGTGGGAAACAGTACGTGGGACGCACCATACGTGCTTTTTCCACAAGGGTAGGTGAACACATTACCAGTATAAAAAAGGGACGGATGAATCATAGTGTACCCAGACATTATTTAGAGTTCCATAACAAAAATCCTGTAGGTACAAGCTTTCAAGTGACAGACAAATTCGTCCCTCATTGTAGGGGCGAATCTTGCCTCAGAGGTGTTTCTAGACTAGAAACCTTCTGGATATACCAGTTAAAAAGTTATAAACCTTATGGATTAAATGTAGATTGGGACATCAATGCCTTCATAAACAAGGCATGATCCCTCTACTTTAATCTGGATATAGTTGTTAATTATATATTCCATTTCTTGGGGTATATGTACTTTCCACTTCTTGTCCTTCTTCACTGCATACTTGTCTTCTCGTTGTTGACTTTCATTTATATTAGATTATTTTTGTGTGTGATACACAGAGTTACACTATATATCCATTGCACACAGCCTTATTGGCTGTACATGTACAGTAGCCTTTTTGGTAATACATGTATTCTTGGGACCCTTGGTCTGTATATCTAACTTCATCAGTCTAGAATTACCCTTTGTACTTATCACATTGATTTTTATATGTTTGAATATTATCTTATTTTTACTAGTATCGCTTTAAGAAATTTTTTAACAGTTTGTATATACACATACATGTTCCGTTTACAAGACTGACCACCCTACTCTTGTTACATGTATTGTATGCATTATATACAAGTTTGTGTGGCTCTATGTCCCCTTCTGTCAGAGTTTTCGATTTGGAACATTGGGAGTTATTAATTTAACCATCCATTTTGGATTACATGTATAGCCTTACCAGCTGTTTTAATTTTAAATCTCTTTATTTTTGTAAGTACCCTAAAATGTTTTTTATATTTATACATTATTATCTTTATGTATTTACTTAATTAGCCTTTAAATAATTTGGCCTATTTTTTTCCATTTAATATATGCAGTTCATTATAGGTCTAGTTGTCTGTGCTGTGTGTGTCAATCTATGACCTGTTTGAATTAGCCACTGTCATATGTCCTGTGATGTGTGCCGCTCTGTGTCTCATGTTTACACTCCTGACTAGTGCTATTGGGGATTTTATAGCCGTTGGCATATTCCCGTATGCTTCGTTGTGGTGTGTAGTGTTGATGACATTGTGGTCACGTGGCTTGAGATGCTGGCGTCATTGGTCGCTCAGATGGAGGCTTGGTCATTGAGACACTAACAGCCATACTTCCTATATCCATACCTATTCATTGCACAGCGTTGTGACGATTGACGTCATGATGCTTGGTGCGCCCAGAGCTAAAGTGTCACGTTACGTGGCACCATGACGTCTGGAACGCAAGTGGGACACCGGAAGATACAATCTGGGCCGGCCACACAGGCTTGTAATTGTGATAATTCGTACTCATATAAAAACACAGGAGGTGGATGGCTGGTGCATACCCCAGTTGAAGTCTCTTAAGACGAAACGCGTAGGGTTAATACGCTGGTCTCAGCTACCTCATACTGCTCTTTCTTATCTGTTCATTTTGAACTGTTTTTATTGTATACTTTTTTGGATATCCATTTTTTATCAATAAATCCCACCATATGGATTTACACCATGTGGAGATTCCTTTTTTCTCTTATATGCCCTTAATACTACATACCCAACCCGGAGGAGAAGTTTTTAGTGAGCTGATACCTGCTTGGCGTTGCAGTGTCCCATCCATCTTTAAACAGCTGACGCCCTGAACGTCCATCTGCCTATGGAGGAGGTTATCATGTAGCTCACCTTGGGAGCTCAGCTTCAGGTCTCCGTTTCCATGCCTAATTGACCCACCACCATACAGTGAGCTGGGTCCACCACTCTTGGTAAGAGTACCTTTTTCTCCCCCTCCCCCTTGGATGGTGAAGGCACTCCCAGGTGTACATCCACCATTGAATACATTTGCTACAGAGACTGTTCTATAAATGCAGCAGTAGCCTTTTTATATTATCGCGGTTTATTGCTACCACTTCTGGGAATTATATTTATTGTTTATTGTTTATTTTGTATTTTTTATTTTTTGGCTTCAGCTGATATAGCATTGTCTTTTTAACTTATACTAGATTCATCACGGCTTTTCATTTGTATGCTTCATGTAAGTTCACTTTACATGTTGACACTTTGTTTCCAATTGTATTTTCATACACCGTTTTGCACTTTGGTCTGTATTATATCTTTTACTGATATCACTTGTGATACTATATAGGCGTTTTCTTTGCGACTTTATGTCGCATGATGCTTCCTTTCACCTTTACAGTTGTGAATTACACATTATTTATTGATAATTGTTTTCACATTTTCTAACATAAGAGACTAGCTTTTCCAGATAGCCTCTTTACCCACTCTCAATTTTCATGTCATTCCCAGCGCTACACTTTTATTCACAACTCCACAGATACTGCTGTTGGTGCTGGGCAGAGCACAGTGAAGTTTGGCCCTAATACCAGCTCTTCTGCTGGAGGCTAATCAGGTTGTTATTCCTCAGCAGAAAAGTCTATCAATTCCCCTGTCTCTGCAACTGGTGTCTAGAGACAAAGGTTCACCATCTCCTGTTCGTGGAACCCAGAAGATTCTATTAGTGCTGAGCAGAGCACAGTGAAGTTTAGCCCTAATACCAGCTCTTCTGCTGGGGGCTCACCAGATTTTTCTTCCTCAGCAGAAAAGTCTATCAAATCCCCTGTCTCTGCAACTGGTGTCTGGGGATAGAGGTTCACCTTCTCCTGTCCATGGAACTCAGAAGATGCTATCATTGCTGCGCAGAGGTTAGCAGAGCTCGGCCCCGTTGTCAGCACTTCAGCTTTGGGGATGGCAATCTCCA
Source organism: Aquarana catesbeiana (assembly GCF_042186555.1). Classification (NCBI taxonomy): domain Eukaryota; kingdom Metazoa; phylum Chordata; class Amphibia; order Anura; family Ranidae; genus Aquarana; species Aquarana catesbeiana. The sequence goes on from NC_133328.1 coordinate 280,552,358, forward strand.
GATTTTCCACTGCTGATTCTCTGGCATGCTGCTGGACAGGCACCTTCCTCCATCCAAGATCATCCCATGCAGAAGCAGGATCATCAAGGTCAGTCAGCACTTGCTGCATCTGTCGGACGCAGGTAGCTGCGGGGGGGGGCAGGTTGGCAAAGCACACTGTTACTCTGCCACATTGCCGACTCTTCAGCCAGCGTTTCAGAGTTGTCAACTGGTATTTCCTGATAGTCCCAGGCAAAGGGAGCCCAGCCATCTGTAGACGATCTCCAGCTCCCATTCCTGAATGGCCAGAAACTCTATATCTTCCAGTGCCCAGTGCACTTCCAAGACGTTCGGTAGCCGTTTTCTGTAATCCATGATTTCGTCCAACCGCCACCCCAAATCACTCCCAAAGTTAGGGTCCCCTGTCAGCTTCACATACAACAGTCCCAGGCCGCCATAGCCAAAGCCTTTCATTGGGCTGTCATCCACTATCCAAGGGTATGCTTGGGATACGTGCCACCGGAGGGCTCTGTAGCTCTCATCCAGCCGCATCTCTGCCCAGACCAGCCTGCTCACATTCAGCTGTCTGTTCCTTGTGTGGTTTTTCCCAAAAACAGCACCCGCAATCCATACTGCAACCAGTACCTTTCCTCGATGGAGGGGAGAACTTTTCCCTGGTGTCACTGCTCTCAGGCTAGTGCTTCCTTCCAGAGTTTGCAGCGAATAGAATCAAACCATCCCAGCAGGACCTGCTCTGATACCGGTCCTCTGTGCTGTATCTGCATCTCTCGCAACCTCCTTCTGAATTCCTCTTCCAGGGCAGCTGGCATCTGTACCTCTCCTCTCCTGCTATCTGGACCTTGGATCCAGGTGGAAGTTTGGATGTCCCAGACTGCAGGAAGCGTCGCACTGCTTGCCACCAATGTCACGGAACGTCCCTACACTCCACTTGCATGCTTCTGTCAGTATTCCATTTCCTCCCAGTCTGAATCTAGATATCAGATATTCCAACCGCTCACAAGCACAAAACAAGGCAACACTTGTTTAGCTGCTAACATGGACTCATTTATTAGAACCAAAATTGCAAGTGTTTATATACCGTTAAAGAGGAGGTTCCCCCCTCCTGCTCATATTACTCTAACAATACAACTGTAACCTAATTAACTTAATTAACATGAGCTAGTTTACTAAATCATTTACCCAGACTAGGTGACTCAGAGACATGACCTTTGGGCAGACTTGTGGTCACCGAGCAGTATAAACACAATAGCAGGAGCTAATTACAATTAACAATACAAACAGTGATCTCCCCCTCCTCAGCCTAGTAGGCAACAAACTATAGTATGAGTAGACTGTCCGACTCCTACCCAGTTCTAGAGGCTAATGTGATCAGCTATCTCAACTAACATGTGGAGTTCAGAATCAAACAAACCAAGAATAGTCTTTACATATATCCTGGGAGATATTGTGGATAAATATTACTGTCCCATTTTAAGCAATCCAAGACATACCATTCCAGTCACCATTTCCAATATGGCATACACAGGGTTCCCGGAGTCTGTGTGTCCTGGGGGACAAGTACTCGAATCCAAAGTAACACCACCTCAAGGGTCCCTAGGCATGCAGCTCACAAAGCGCACCATTTCCCCCAAATGCCAGGGCCCATAATCGGTAGGCAAGAGGCTGGCATTCAGTCCCCTCCAAAAGCCTCTGTCCCGGGTGAGTCTGTCACAGTTACTAAAACTTAAACTATTTCATAGGAACATAGGGGATTTTAGGAATGGTTTTGTTTATTTATGGCAAAATACAGTGCTTTCTCCTGTAATTCATCAGGAAGGAAATAATTAATTGGATCCCCCTGGGAACTAGCCCTTTATTCCATCTGAAAATATGCAAACTAGACCAGTGTCTCAATTTGCATTTAAACCAGTTACATATGTTTAGAACAACAGAGGAAGGGGTAACAAACAGCCTATACGAGTTGGTAATGGGCAATCCTGCACTTACCCAAATCAACAAAGGGCTATGGGTAGTCAAGTTGCCAATCAATATCTCCAGCCACAGTCAGGTTATGGACAACTTAATATGGATCATCGGAGTCCGTGTCCAATTACTGCGTCTAATAGATTTGATGTCCTTTATGATTATCAAACGGAAACAACTCCTATGTCACTGGATCCTTTTTTAGTGAGAGGTGGAAGAGGGTGAATGAGAGGCCATAGGGGGGCAGGCCCTGGAGAGGTCGATCCCCAACTCTCCCACAACCTTCCAGAGATCAGGGGTGGTGGAAACCACCATATTGGGAGAGACCCCAAAATTCAATAGGGCCCACGAGGAAAGGGGATAGAGAGGCTGTAGAGCATAACGTAGAGTCCAACAAAAAAAGACAAAGAGAGATTGACTAGCAGGGATTTATAATCTTGCCAATATATAATTAAATAGTAAAGAAGTAAATGTACTAAATGCAGGATTATAGTGTGTGGCAAAAAAGCCAATTAACAAACTCAGTGTTTATATAGATGCGCATAAATACATTAGGAAAATTAACATGAAAAAATATTTTCTGGGTAATAAGATAAATACCGTAGATAGAACATGATTAGCAACAATAGGTATTGGCAGTGGTCTAGGAAATAAATATATGCTTAATTCACCTCAGACCTCTAACCACCATGTAGAGGTGTTCAAACAACTAGTCCTAAAAGATTTAGAGATAAAGCCTTAGAAAAGAACATTAATCCAAAATACATTCAAGATGTTATTGAGGAATTGGAAAAAAGAAAGGAAGTAGTTATAAGGCCAGCGGGGCAAGGGTGGGATTATTTTAGATAAAAAATGTTACCATCCCCAATTGTCAACAATGTTAGCAGACAGAGAAACTTATACCCTTCTAAATAAGGACCCAACTATGGATTATAGAAAATATTTAAACAATCTAGTTGAATATGGGTATTTTTAAAGAATAATAACCAAGAAAGAAAGGAGACATCTGTTACCCAGTTTTAGTGACATATCAACAATATATACATTGCTGAAAATACAAAAGGATGCTTTAAATCCACCAGCATATCCCATAGTGAACAGTATAGGCTTCATATCATCTAGAGTGGGCCAATACCTGGACAGGTTTTTACAGACAAGTTCTAAACACAAGGCTTACCTTAGAGATACAAAAAATTTCTTGCAACTCATAAAAGAAATGATAACACAAGAGCAGTCTTGAGACTGCTGAGGTAGCATCGCTTTACATGGTGATTCAACATGAGGGTGGAGATTCTCTACTGTTGTCACCATATATATATATATATATATATATATATATATATATATATATATATATATTTTTTTTTAATTTACTTTGATTTGTGTCAAAGTGCCTTTAAAGTCCCCCCCAGGGGATTTTTTTTGTTCCATGATTCAACATGACAATGCAATGTTAGCTCTCAACTGGGCATTTAGCCCAAGGGATGATTTCCAGTTCGTACAAAAAAGTTTTTGGGGATGGCATTAGATTTTTTTTTTTTTTTACAAATAGTTTTTATTGAATTTTGTCAGAATAACAATAACAATACAATAGACAAGAAGTAGGAATGTTACAACTTCTATAATGTAAATTAGTAAGCTAGGAAACAATAGGTAAAGCCAACCGAAAAAACCCCATAAGCTCCTGGAGCTTCATTTTGGGGTTGGTGTGATTGATTGATTAAGTGAAGCTAGACATAAAGGAGTTTCCGAGAACTGGGTTGTGAAGATAGCAGTAAGTTGTAAGAGTAGTGTATGATGAATCAGCAGGTCTGCTGTGTGTAGGGATAAAGCAGTGTGTGTGGGCGTACATGCTAAAAAGAAAGTACGGCATATACCGGTATGATCTACTCAGGACCCATTCATCCCTATAGGGACCGTGCTGTGAATGGGTGGGTGACAGAGGTGGTTGTGAGAAGGTTAGGCAAGTTTGGTATAACAGAGCCTGAAAGTATGCCCCATTAGGGCTAGGGTTTTTATGTTGGGGGAAAGGAGAGAAGCGTGTACATAAATATTTCAGAATGCACCTCTATTTGGTTCAGAAAGGGGGAGATTAGAGTAGGGGGGGCAAGGGGGGAAGACTACAGACATTATGGGAGGTGCAGTCTAGCAATGAGTGTGCAAGGGGGGTGTAAGAGGAAATCAGGGGGGCTTGTAGGAGTATTGGGTTCCATTTATCGAGCGTCTAGGAGTGGGGTTGAGCCAGCAGGTTGCTTGGGCTGTTTGAACGACTCCCTAAAGTGGAGCCAACAAGCCCATGTGTCAGTAAATTTGAGTGGATTCTCTTTAGCTTGGCAAATGAGTTTTTCCATTTCCGCTATCTTGTCCACCCTGCGAAATCAGTCTTCCATCGTAGGGGGGGTTGAGTTTCTCCATAGTGCAGGGACGCAGAGGTTTGCGGCATTAATAAGGTGTATAGTAAGGAATTTTTTGTAGGCCGAGGGGGGCACTGGGGTATGATGGAGCATGTATTGTGCAGGGGTGAAAGTTGGGGTGTAGGTGGTTATTTGGGTGATCCTGCTTTGTATTTCTGACCAGAATGGTTGGATGAGGGGGCATTCCCACCATATGTGTATGAGGGTGCCTTCGGATGAGTGGCATCTCCAGCAGGTGGGGGGGACGGATGGGTGGAATTTATGGACCTTGTCAGGTGTTCTGTACCATATAGAAAATATTTTATATCTATTCTCTTGGATAGATACGTTAATGGAGCCTTTGTGGGCATGACCTAGTATTCGTTCCCATTCTGCCGTGGTGAGATCTATAGACAGCTCAGACTCCCAGCGTCGAATGATCATATCATCTTTAAGTTTGTGATTGGAGAACAAAAGAGCGTAAACAATAGAAATCAGGTGACGCTGGGGTTCTCCGCCACCACAAATCAATTCAAAAGGTGTAAAGTCTCTATGCCAACATGAGATGGGATTGTGTTTTGTGAGAAAATGCCGGATTTGTAGGTATGTGTAGAAGGGAATATTATAATCCGGAAGTTTAGTGGTTATAGACATGTGGGATGATAGTTCGCCTTGGTGAAAGAAGAGTTGTGCCCGGGCGCGTGCTTTGTGGGCATGGTTGGTCTGGTCTGTCAACCTTAGGCCTGGAGGGAAGTCAGAGTTATGATCAAGAGGGGTCATAGGTCCCGGGAAGGGTGGGAATGCTAGTGATTTGCTTGCTACCCTAAAAAGTTGTAAGGTTGCTCCGATAAGTGGATGATCTATGTAAGTCTTAGGGATGGATTTAGGATTAATCCACGGTAGGTTAGACAGTGGTATACTTGCAAAAGAGTCCTCCAATGTGATCCAATCGTTATCGGAGCGGTGTAAGTGCCAGTCCACAATTCTGGTTAGGTGGCATGCCCAGTGGTACTTTTGGAGGTCAGGAAGACCTAAACCCCCTGACAGCTTGGGGAGGACTATTCTATCCCAGCTTAATCTAGGGGTTTTTGTTGCCCAAATGAAGACTCTGCACATTCGTTTGTAGGCAGTGAAAAAGGACTTAGGTAATTTAATTGGTATCGCTTGAAATAGGTAGAGGAGTCTAGGCAGGGCGTTCATTTTCAAAATGGCGGTTCTGCCTATCCAATAGAAGGAGCCCAGATGCCATTTCTGGGGGTCCTCTTGAATATTCTGTAAGGCAGGTTGAAAATTCCTAGCATATAGGTCCTTTAAGTTGGTTGGTATTTTGATGCCTAGGTACGTTATCGCATGGGTTTCCCAACCGAAGGGGAAGTTGAGTTTGCATTGCGCGATGAGTGTCTTTGGTAGTGTTATATTGAGTGCCTTCGATTTTGTGAAGTTGATCTGTAGGTTAGATAAGTTTTTGAACAGTGAGAAGTCTGCTAGGAGGCTAGGGATAGTGGTGATAGGGTCTGTGAGAAAGAGTAAGATGTCGTCCGCGTATGCGGCTAGTTTAAGATGTTTATTGCGGATTTTAATGCCCTTGATATCCGGATTGTCACGTAACCTGCGGAGCATGGGTTCCAGAGTCAATATGAAAATTAAAGGCGAGAGGGGGCATCCCTGGTGAGTGCCATTAGATATCAAGAAGGCGTTCGACAGGCGGCCGTTGACCCTGATCCTAGCAGTCAGGGAGGAGTACAGGGCCAGGATCATCCACAGCATGTTGGGTGGGAAGCCCATGGTGCGTAATGTAGCTTCCATGTAGTCCCAAGCCACCCTGTCAAATGCCTTCTCAGCATCCAAGGAGAGAAAAAAGCCTTGAGTAGATGTTTTGGCAAGCCAGTGGTGAATATTTAGAGCCTTAACGGTGTTATCCCTAGCCTCCCTGCCAGGGACGAAACCGTCCTGGTCCAAAGATATTAATTTTGGCAGTAGGGGTAGGATACGGTTAGCCAGCGCCTTTGCGTATAGCTTTATGTCTATGTTGAGGAGAGATATCGGACGGTAGTTGGAGACTAATGTTGGGTCTTTGTCCTGTTTGGGGATGAGTGTAATATGGGCTTCAAGGATGTCTCTACCTGCTGTGGCAGAGGCCGAGAGATCGTTGAATGCTCGGGTGAGGTTGGGAAGGAGAATGTCCGGAAAAGATTTGTAGTAACTAACCATCAGGCCATCTGGGCCCGGACTTTTGCCTGGTTTCATCTGTTTTAGGGCTGTTAGAATCTCGTCTGTCGTGAGTGGGCGGTCCAGGTCCGAAGATTCAGTCGGGGTAATTGGAGGTGGGCAGTGTTTAGCTAAGAAGTCTGAGAGGAAGGATGCGCGCTGGGGGGTAGATTTGTGAGGGTGTGTTGGAGGGAGATTGTACAAATTGGAGAAGTAACGGAGGAATTGATCAGAAATATTTTCAGTCGTTGCTAAAGTTTCACCGGAGGTGCTTTTGAGTTTGTGAATAACGTGGGAGGCTCTCTTGGCTTATAGTGCCCTTGCTAGAAATTTACCCGCTTTGTTGCTAAATTCGTAAAACATTTTTTGAGAAATAGCAAATTTGCATTTTAGTTTATTATTAATTTCCAGAAGGAGTTCTTCCCTAGCCTGTGTGAGGTCAGCTAAAGTGGAAGTGGCTAGCGAAGCCTTATGGGTACATTCCAGTGTGCTGATGCGCGTGGTAAGTTTGTACATAAGTTTGTTCATACGGGCTTGTGCCGCTTTAGAGCGGCTAGCCGCTGGGGAAATGAGTTTTCCTCTGATGACACATTTGTGTGCAGCCCATGTGGTGGTAGTGGAAACGTCGCGAAATGTGAGAGGCTTGTGGCTATCTGTTGCATATTAGTAGGGTCAGTCAAGAGGGAGTTGTCAAGCCTCCAGATATGGGATCTGGATTGGGTCGTTGGTAAGGATATTGTCATGGAGATGGGTTGTGGTCCGACAGCACCATGGGGTCAATTGAGGCTTTTGTGAGGTAGGATAGATCATTTTGTGAAAGGAAGAAGTGGTCGATCCTGGAATATTTGCTGTGTGGGGCAGAGAAGAAGGTGAAATCCTTCACCGTGGGATGGAGTGTACGCCAGGTATCATGGAGCAGTAACGTTGTAAGTTGCAGTTTGATCGCTCGAAGAGCCCTATATGTAAGAGAGGAGGCACCATTAGAGGTGTCCATAGAGGGATTCAAAGCTATGTTGAAGTCGCCTCCAACAATCCGATTGGAAGCTTATGAGTTGTTGAAGGGTGGATAGAAAGAAAGCTACTTGGTGGGAATTGGGGGCATAGATATTAGCTATGGTGATGGGTCTTTTGGTGAAGATTGCCCTTGAGGAACAGGAATCTGCCCTGTGGGTCTTTTTTAACCTCAGTAACCTGGAGGGGGCAATGTTTGGAAATCAGGATGGAGATGCCTTTGGATTTTGCCTCTGCATTGGTGGCATGATATACTGTGGGGAAGTAAGCATTCTGTAGTTTAGGGATTGTATCTGATCTAAAATGTGTCTCCTGTATAAGGGCTATGTGTGTTTTTGATCGTTGCAAGGAGTATAGGAGTTTCAATCTTTTCTCGGGGGTATTGAGGCCTTGAATGTTGATTGAATGAAGTGTAAGTGTCTGTAAGGGTGGGCTCGTATCGCCCGGAGTCAAACGGGAGTCTGTGGGGCTAGCCATGTGGTGGGAGAAGATGAGGAAGGGAGTGGTCAGGGAAGGGTGAGCTAGGCTGTTACTTTGGAGGTTTGCTAGAAAGGGGCAAAAGGGACACCGGGAACTACCGATGAGGTATGGAGAATGTCCACCTGCCTCTGTATGTACACTAGATCGGTAAGGTACGGGGCGTATACAAAGTGGGCACCTGTCAGGCGGTAACCGCACCGACTAAAGCGACCGTGTGGGGGTTGGCTTAGAACCAAAGCAGTGGAGGAGGACTGTATATACATAACGGTACGCCGCCACAGGGTGATGTAGTATCGTAAAGGAGGAATAAACAAACATCTACTACAGCGAGTGAATCTACGTGAACATTAAACATTAAATGTAATAACGGATTCCTACATAGGTACTATAAGTAAGCAAGTCATAGGTGCGAAGAAGCCCCTATGCGGGCACACTTAAGTAGTGAGCTGGGACCCACACTCAGTCTCATAGCCATGCCGGTATGGTGACATCCAGCATAACCAATCCCTCCAATGCAAGGAAAGCATCAGATGGCCATAGGCGGCTGAGTTGAGTGGAGGAACCAGGTCAAAAAGGTAAAAAAAAAACAAAAACACAAGCACCCTAAAGGTAGCGATATGTTTGTGCTATTGGATTCAGTCCCCTAAGGTTAGAATTGCAGTACAAATATACTTGCGGGCTGTTGAGGTGATAAATGTGTGGACATAGGGCCCAGGACTCTTCTCCGCTTGTCTGCAGTAGGAGGACACAGTGAGTGGTGGCCTTCAGCTCAGAAAGATGATAGGTGGTTGAAGCGGCCCAAGGATCAGTGTCAGACGGGTTAGGGTCCTGCAAGCATCGAGAGTTTGGGTCCGGATCTGACTGGCAGAGATGAGCTGCGATCAAAGAGCCTGTTTATGTAAATCCAAGCTCTAGGCTCGGGGCAGTCCCAATCCAATGATCCGTGGATGAGGGCGGTGGAAGTGTTTTATGGGCGGAAGTCCATGTCATCTGCAGGATAAGATATCCGGAAGTCCGCGGTCTGCGAAGCACGCTGGGTTGTATTTGTTGCATTGGGAGTGACAGGGTGGAGCTTGCAGTGAGTCCTGAAGAGGGCAGTCTCCGTGTCGTGGTGTGTTGTGGGTCTTGTAGTATCCACCTCGGAGAGATGTTGCCGGGCTGTCAGGGAAGATCAGCCAGTACTCAAGATGGCCGAAGGAGAAGTCGACCTGTGACCTCAGCCTGTCAGGGAAGACCAGCCAGTACTCAAGATGGCCGACAGAGAAGTCGACCTGTGACCTCAGCCTCTGTCAGAACACCTTCGGTTCACCTGTGTGCACATTACCAAGAGGCTATTTAAACTTGGTCTGTGCTTGCATCCAGTGCTGTCCGTTCTACAGCGTTCCCATGTGTTCCTGCCTGCTTTACCCGTGATACCTGCACCTGTTTACCGACCCGGCTTGCCTCTGACTCTGCTACCTGCTGCCTGCATCTGACCAGGCTTGTTCTGACTCCGCATCTGCCTGCTCCTTCTACTACCATGCTGCCAGCCCGTTGCCGACCCTGCCTGCATCCAGACTACGCACCTGCCTCCGCTTCTGCTCCTGACGTTCCTGCCAGTGTTTGACCCGGCTTGCCCGACCTGCATCTTCTGCTCATTGGAGAACCCTGCTCCAGCACCGTGCCACCTGCCGCTGTTCTACATTACAGTGAAGACGAACTGTTTGGCACTTGTGCGACTCTGCACTTCTGCTCCTCCTGTCTACTCTATCAGGGGGCCAGAATCAGAGGAGCAAGAGAGGCCGTTCCCTGCACATTAAGCTCTACCGTCAGGTACGTGACAGTAACAGACAGCCATGTCTGAGCCTGCGCAGGGACCCTATCCTATGGATGAACTTTGCCAGCACCTGGCCGGCTTGGCACAAGCCGTCAAAGACCTCCACCAGGGCTACACTCAGCTAGAGGGATGCCTACAGACCCTGACGGGTGCTGCAACTCCGCAGGGTCCACTTTCAGCATCAGCCTCCTCTCAGGGATCTTCTCCTGCTCCTGCCGTGGTCATGCTCCCACCTGAGCCCAGGGTACCTACCCCAGACCAGTTCCTGGGTGAACGCAGCAAGTTTAGAGCGTTTCGGAACGCATGTGAACTGTATTTTGCCCTTCAACCCTGCACATTCTCCTTAGAAGCTACCAAGGTCGGCTTTGTAATCTCCCTGCTACAAGGGGAGCCACAGTCCTGGGCCCCGCAGCCTTCTGGAACAGAAGGCCGAATGCTTATCCGACTTAACCTCTTTCTTCAGTGCCATGGCCCAGCTGTACGACAGCTTCAGCCGAAGCGGACCTTCATGCACTTCAACATCGTCGTAGGGCGGTGGAAGACTACGTCTCTGAATTTCGATGATGGGCATTTGACACAAACTGGAACGTCACCGCCCTACGATACCAATTTCGTATGGGCCTCTCCGAACCCACTCAAAGATGAGTTAACGCGGGTAGGGGTACCCCCTACCTTAGAAACTCTGATTGATCTATCCATCCAGATCAATCGCCGGCTGAGAGAACAAAGACTAGAGAGAGCGTCCACTCCATCCCGTCCAGTGTGGATGTTACCTCGGGTACCTAGCTCGTCCTATCCCGCTCCACCTGCTCCAGCCACTCCGGCTCCTGACGCTCCGGAACCTATGCAACTCGGCCTGCTGCGGCCCTCTCTTACTGTTGAAGAACGACAACGCCGCCGCCAACAGAACTTATGCTTATACTGCGGGGGTTCCGGACATTACGTGAGGTCCTGCCCAGTGAAACCTCGTAAGTCTCTCTTCACCACTTCTGCCTCGCTAACCCCAAGCTCGCTTAGCAACTCTGCTCACTTTACTATTCCCATTTCTCTACAGCTGCCAGGAAGGACTCTTCAGACTACCGCCATAATTGATTCCAGAGCCTGCAGCTGCTTTGTGGACTTGTCCTTTGCTGCCGAACATCATATCCCCCTGCAGCCTAAAGCACAGAAACTCTCGGTTCACTTGGCCGATGGTTCCACCATTAAGTCCGGAGCAGTCACTCACGAAACCATTCCTCTGCTGACCATCATGTCCCAGGACCAACGAGAACTGCTACGACTAGACACCATCGCTTCCCCTCTGTTCCCAGTTATCCTCGGTATACCTTGGTTGAAGGCCCACGATCCCCATATCGATTGGTCTAAAGGAAGCATTAACTTTGTCTCCTCTTACTGCACCCAGCACTGCCTACAGACCTCCTGTGATGTTCCCGCTCTGCTGTGTCTAGATATGGACTCTGAAACCAGTCAGCTTGTGCCTCCAGCCTACCACAGCTTCCTAGACATGTTTAGTAAGAAGGGGGCAGAGATCCTCCCACCTCATCGGCCCTATGACTGCCCTATAGAGCTACTCCCCAGAGCCGAAGTTCCCTTTGGGAGGATGTTCCCTCTGTCTGAAAGCGAGCTGGTGGCACTGAAGGACTATATCAATGACAATCTCAGGAAAGGCTTCATCCGCTCTTCCATGTCTCCAGCTGGGGCGGGGATTTTCTTCGTCCAGAAGAAGGATCAGTCGTTAAGGCCCTGTGTGGACTACCGTGAACTTAACAAGGTGACGGTGAAGAAGCGTTACCCACTTCCATTAGTTCCCGAACTTTTTCAAAGACTTGGTTCCGCTACCATATTTACAAAATTGGATCTTCGGGGCGTCTATAATTTGGTGCGCATTCAGGAGGGAGACGAGTGGAAGACTGCTTTCCGCACACGATTTGGGCATTACGAGTATCTCGTGATGCCCTTCGGGCTCTGCAACTCTCTGGCTACCTTCCAGCATTTAATTAATGATGTTCTCAGAGACTTCCTGGACTTATTTGTCATTGTATACCTTGATGATATGCTAATTTTTTCTTCCTCCCTAGAACACCACCGCAGACACGTGAGAAGTGTATTAACCCGCCTTCGACAACACGGATTATATGCCAAACCCGAGAAGTGCGAGTTTGAACGCCAGAGTATCCAATTTCTGGGGCTGATCATTTCCACCGAAGGTATCCAGATGGATCCCCAGAAGGAAACGGCTATCCTGGACTGGCCTACTCCATGTGACAAGAAAGGTATTCAACGTTTCATAGGCTTTGCAAACTTTTATCGAAAATTTATTCGGGGGTTCTCAGCAATCATTGCCCCCATTACACAGCTTACCAAACAGGGGTCCCGATTCCACTGGTCTCCAGAGGCTCAGTTGGCCTTTGAAACGCTGAAGAGGTTTTTCACATCCGCACCCGTCTTGAAGCACCCAGACTCAGCCTTACCGTATGTCTTAGAAGTGGATGCCTCGGAAACTGCGGTGGGAGCTATCTTGTCCCAAAGACAGGGCCCCAAGGCCCTGTTGCACCCAGTTGCGTTCTTCTCGCGTAAACTGTCTAGCGCGGAGAAGAATTACGACGTTGGGGATTGTGAACTTTTAGCAATTAAGGCAGCATTAGAAGAATGGAGATACCTTCTCGAGGGAGCAGCACATCCAATCTTAATCTACACAGATCACAAGAATCTCGAATATCTAAGAACAGCAAAGAGATTGAGACCTCGCCAGGCCAGGTGGGCACTTTTCTTTTCGAGATTTACCTTCCATCTGACATACAGACCTGGATCCAAGAACATAAAGCCAGATGCGCTATCACGCATGTTTAGCAAATCCCAAGACATCTCTCCCCCAGGTACGATCCTGTCCTCGGGAAATTTCCTTCTCCTACAAGGGGACTTAATGATGCAGATTAAACAAGCCTCTGTGAGGAGTTCTACACCATCTGGGATCACTTTACGGACACAGGAAGGGCTACTCTGGTATGAGGATAAGGTCTTTGTGCCAGAGGATCTACGAACTGCCACGTTGAGCATGTGCCACGACCACATCTTGGCAGGACACTTTGGGGTCAGCAAGACTGCTGAATTGGTGCAGCGAACCTTCTGGTGGCCGGGGGTGGCAAGAGACTGTAGGAGATATGTGGAATCGTGCACCACCTGCATCCGTAATAAGAACAGCAAATCCAGGGCCTGGGGTCTGTTGAAGCCATTACCTGTCCCGAAAAGACCATGGAGAATGATTTCAATTGACTTCATTGTGGAACTGCCCCCATCCGAGGGATACAGTACTATCTTTGTAATCGTTGATCGATTGTCCAAGATGGCCCACTTCATTCCTATGAAGGGCACCCCTTCTGCACAAGAGACGCCAGAGATCTTCATCAGAGAGGTTATAAGACTCCATGGGGTTCCGGCTAACATCGTCTCAGACAGAGGGGTCCAGTTCACCTCCAGATTCTGGAGATCCTTGTGTGAATCCTTGGGTATTGAACTTTCATTCTCTTCAGCCTATCATCCGCAGACTAATAGTCAGATAGAAAGGACCAACCAGACACTGGAACAATATCTGCGTTGCTTCTCCTCCTTTTCACAAGACGATTGGGTGTCCTTACTTCCCTTAGCCGAGTTTGCCTACAATAATTCTCCTCATTCAGCCATGAAACAATCTCCCTTCTTCGCAAACTACGGTTTTCACCCGTCCTTTCTGTTTAATAACATTCCGGAATGCCCGGTATCTGCTGTACTTGAAACATTGGATTTCTTTAGATCCAACAACAAGCTGCTACAAGAGACAATGGCCAAGACTCAAGCTTATAACAAACAGATCTTCGATAAGAAGAGAAGAGGGAACCTGATCCTGAACCCGCCGGACCAAGTCTGGTTAGCCACAACAAATCTGAAACTAATCTGTCCTTCAAGGAAATTAGGCCCCAGATTTGTGGGACCGTTTCCTGTAAAGAGACGAATTAATGATGTTGCCTATGAGCGGGAGTTACCGGAAACCTTCAGGATCCACCCGGTGTTTCATATAACCGTACTGAAGCCCGCCATTCCCAACTCTTTTCCGGATCGGAATACAGAGCTACCCGAACCTGTGGTGGTAGATGGCGAAGAGGAATTTGAAATAGAGGCAATTTTAGATTGCAGGAGAAGGAGAGGTCAAGTTCAATACCTTATTAAATGGAGGGGTTACGGTCCTGAAGACAATTCGTGGGAACCTGAAACCAACATTCATGCCCAAGAACTGATCCGAACCTTTAAGAGGACCTATCCTGACAAAGTAGCCAGGTTGGGCATCCTGAGGCTGCCCATTAGGGGGGGGCAATGTCAGGGAAGACCAGCCAGTACTCAAGATGGCCGAAGGAGAAGTTGACCTGTGACCTCAGCCTGTCAGGGAAGACCAGCCAGTACTCAAGATGGCCGACGGAGAAGTCGACCTGTGACCTCAGCCTCTGTCAGAACACCTTCGGTTCACCTGTGTGCACATTACCAAGAGGCTATTTAAACTTGGTCTGTGCTTGCATCCAGTGCTGTCCGTTCTACAGCATTCCCATGTGTTCCTGCCTGCTTTACCCGTGATACCTGCACCTGTTTACCGACCCGGCTTGCCTCTGACTCTGCTACCTGCTGCCTGCATCTGACCCGGCTTGTTCTGACTCCGCATCTGCCTGCTCCTTCTACTACCACGCTGCCAGCCCGTTGCCGACCCTGCCTGCATCCAGACTACGCACCTGCCTCCGCTTCTGCTCCTGACGTTCCTGCCAGTGTTTGACCCGGCTTGCCCGACCTGCATCTTCTGCTCATTGGAGAACCCTGCTCCAGCACCGTGCCACCTGCCGCTGTTCTACATTACAGTGAAGACGAACTGTTTGGCATTTGTGCGACTCTGCACTTCTGCTCCTCCTGTCTACTCTATCAGGGGGCCAGAATCAGAGGAGCAAGAGAGGCCGTTCCCTGCACATCAGGCTCTACCGTCAGGTACGTGACACGGGCAGAGTGGAGAGTGGGCGGGGAGGTATGCTGCCATAACCAATGTATGTGATCCCCGCCAGAGACAACACTTGGGTTGTGCGTGAGGTGAATTGAGATCCTTGAGCATGAGCTGTAAGAGAGGATAATCAGGCTAGATGGCCAATGTAATAGAAACCAAATAAAAACAAAATCCAGTAACTGTCAGGCACAAAATAAAGTAAGGTCAGAAAAGGCAAACTAGAACCGATAGAACGTGTTCTGAAAGTACCTGAAGCTGATTAACGGTCCCTGCGAGCCCTCCTAGAACGTGGTGACTCAGTAGGACTGACATCAGGATACCCAGGACGAGGGCCGATAGGATGCCTGAGGGCCGACGGGGATCTTCTCCTGTGGTACCTTGTTCCTTGTGCCTCCATCGGTTCTTCCAGTGGGGCAGCTTTCCTAGCTACAGTGCGGCGGAATTCAGCGTACCAGTTTGGCACATCTATAAGTGGTATTCCCATGGCACCGCAGAAGTACGGCAGGTCTTCTGGCACTTTCAAAAGGGCCGTGCGACCCATTGTTGAGGCTGACAGGCAGAAGGGATATTTCCATTTATACAGGATGCCTTTCGAGCTGAGGGTGTCCAGTAGAGGTTTCAGGTCCCGACGGTGCTGCAGGGTGATTCCGGACAGATCTTGGTATATCTGTATTGTATGCCGTTCATGTAGAATCTGTGTTCTGCCCCTCGCTTGTCGGAGTATCTCTTCTTTGATTGTATAATCAACTATGCAGCAGACGATGTCTCGTGGCGGGTCTGTTTCTCTACCTTTGGATCTCAGGGCCCGATGGATTCTTTCCATAGTGATCGGTGTTTGCGGCGGTCTGCTGAGGAGATTGTTAAAGAGGCTAATCACTGCAAGGGGCATACTGTCTCCCTCGAACGTTTCCGGAAGGCCTCGGATCCGGAGATTGTGTCGCCAGCCTCTGTTATCGAGGTCTTCTAAATGGCGCTGCATGTCCCTCATCTGCAGTGTATGGGAGTCAATCCGGGTGGCGGCTTTGCATAATATCGACTCATAGCGGTCCGCAGTTTTTTCAACGATGTGGACTCGGTCATTCAAGGTGCGTATGTCCAATCTGAGCTCCGAGATGGCGGTGGAAAGAGTATCCTTTATGTCGTCCGCAATCGCCTGTAGGTCCTGCATACTGAGAGGAGGTTGTGGGAAAGCTCGATACCGGCTCCGTGTGTTCAGGAGTGTGACTGTGGAGACAGCATTGGTTCCATTGGCGGTGAAGGCAGAGACTGTGTGTGGGTCGATCCGTGGCGGGAAGACGCCATGTTCCCTCTATGGGAGCGGAACATCTCTGGAATATTGTGGTTTAACCCCCCGTTTAGTTCCCGGGGGGAATGGGATCTGGATGCCGAAGAGTTCCGGGAGGCAGTACCCATAATTTGTGAGTAGGATGGGGTCGGAATTCCTCCAAAGTTAGTCAGGGTATTCCTGTGGCGGCAGGAGCTCGGGGATTAGGCTTCCATCTCCATGCCAGGTCGGCATTAGATTTTTGCCTATCACACAATCACTTTTGGTACGATGACAATTTTTTTTCTACCCAGAAAAGGGGCATGGCTATTGCGAGAAATTTGTGCCTAGCCTTGCTTACCTTTTTATGAGTGAGTGGGAGGCCAGGTATATCTTTGGAAGAATGAGAGATGAACTCCTATGCTACAAAAGGTATATAGATGACCTGTGCTTTATCTGGGCAGGCACTGAAGTGTCCTTAGTAGAATTTATGGAAGGTCTGAATATCAACAGTAACAATATTGAGTTGGAATGCCAATGGAGTAAAGAACAGGTCAACTATTTGGATCTGACCATTATGTTGCAGAATAATATTTTAAACCACCAAGGTATTTTTTAAACCCAATGATAGAAATACATATCTGCCTATACACAGTGGGCACCATCTGTTAAGGTTAAGGAATATACCTAAGGGTCAGTTTCTACAAGAAGAAATGTGTGAGAAGTAGGAATGAGCCCGATGTTCAAGTCGAACGTAAGTTCGACTCAAACATTGGGTGTTCGCCTGTTCACCTAATAGTGGACAATTTGGGGTGTTCGCAGCAAACCCTTTAAAAGTCTATGGGAGAAATCAAAACTGCTCATTTTAAAGCATGGTATTGTCATAAAAAGTGTTTGGGGACCTGGGTCCTGCCCCAGGGGACATGTATCAATGCAAAAAAAGTTTTAAAAACGGACTTTTTTTGGGAGCAGTGATTTTAATAATGCTTAAGGTGAAACAATAAAAGTGAAATATTCCTTTAAATTTCGCTCCTGGGGGGTGTCTATAGTATGCCTGTAAAGTGGCGCATTTTTCCTGTGTTTAAACAGTCCCTGCACAAAATGACAAAGGAAAAAAGTAATTTAAAAGTACTTGCGGCTATAATGAATTGTCCCGGCAAAACAGATAAAAGAAGTCCTTGACAAAAAACAGCATGGGATCACCCCAGTCCATTACCAGGCCCTTTGGGTCTGGTATGAATATTAAGGGGAACCCCGCGCCAAAATTTAAAAAAAAAATGGCGTGGGGGTCCCCCAAAAAATCCATACCAGACCCTTATCTGAGCATGCAACCTGGCAGGCAGCAGGAAAAGAGGGGGGGACGAGAGAGTGCCCCCCCTCCTGAACCGTACCAGGCCACATGCCCTTAACATGGGGAGGGTGATTTGGGGTAGCCCCCCAAAGCACCTTGTCCCCATGTTGATGGGGACAAGGGCCTCATCCCCACAGCCCTTGCTTGGGGGTCGGCGGGTGGGGGCTTATCGGAATCTGGAAGCCCCCTTTAACAAGGGGACCCCCAGATCCTGGCCCACCCTGTTTGAAATGGTAACGGGTACATTGTACCCGTACCATTTTATAAAAGAAGTGTCAAAAGTTAAAAAAACAAGACACACAAGTCCTTTATTAAAAAATAAAAAAATGAAAATGTCCCATAAAGTCCATTCCTCTCTTCCATGGGAGGCACCCACTTCAGCGTTGATGACAGTTCTTTTATAAGTGAAGGCGGGCCACACAGTGATGTACCCAGGGTGACCCCACCCCCTCTGATGCACAGGGACTTCCCAATGGCTTCCCCATGTCATCAGAGGGGGACAGGTTCACCCGTTTACATACCTGGGTGGTCCCACCCCCTCTGACACCACAGGGAAAGCCGTGGGAAAGTTCCCATGGCATCAGAGGGGGTGGGGTCACCCGGGGACGTCACCGGGTGGCCTCGCCCTCAGTTATATAAAGACTGTCAAAGGCGCTGAAGCATCAAGCAGCGGGAGCCTCCCATTGAGGCGGATCAGTCTCTGCTTTTTTTTTTCCAGTCCGTCGTGGGGAGATAGAAGATAAATGGACATTGTGGGACATTTTTTTTTTAAATAAAGGACTTGTCCCCAAGCTGTGTCTTGTCATTTTTAAAATTTTGACACTTTTTTTGTGAAATGGTAGGGGTACATTTGTACCCCATTACCATTTCACACAGGGGGAGGCCAGGATCTGGGGGTCCCCTTGTTAAAGGGGCTTCCAGATTCTGATAAGCCCCCCCGCCCGCAGACCCCCACAACCACCAGGCAAGGGTTGTGGGGATGAGGCCCTTTTCCCCATCAACATGGGGACAAGGTGGTTTGGAAGGGTACCCCAAAGCACCCTCCCCATGTTGAGGGCATGTGGCCTGGTACTGTTCAGGGGGGCACTCTCTCATCCCCCCTCCTCTTTTCCTGCAGCCTGCCAGGTTGCATGCTTGGATAAGGGTCTGATATGGATTTTGGGGGGGACCCCTACACCATTTTTAAAAAAAATTTGGCGCAGGGTTCTCCTTAAAATCCATACCAGACCTGAAGGGTCTGGTATGGATTTTGGGGGAACCCCTACGCCATTTTTTTTTAAATGTGGCACAGGGTTCTCCTTAATTTCCATATCAGACCCGAAGGGCCTGGTATGGATTTTAGGGGGACCCCCACACAATTCATTTTTTTATTTTGATTTGGGGTTCCCCTTAATATTCATACCAGACCCAAAGGGCCTGGTAATGAACTGGGGGGATTTCATGCTCTTTTTTTCAATGACTTGTATCTATATTGCCGAGACCCGATGATTCATTACAGCCGCGATAAGTTTTAACCGCCGATCGGCACACGCCGATGTACGTCAGCAGAATGGCACGGCTGGGCAAATGGGCGTACCCATACGTCCCTTTGTATTGGCCGCTGTGGAGACGGTAATGTAAACAAGCATATCCCCGTTCTGCCTAGTAACAGTGTCACTGATCTCTGCTCTCTGTGATTTGGAGCAGAGATCAGTGACATGTCACATGTAACCACACCCCCCCACAGTTAGTAAAACATCCCTAGGACATACTTAACCCCTCCCTAGCCCCCTAGTGGTTAACCCCTTCACTGCCAGTGTCATTTACACAGGAATCAGTGCATTTGTATATCACTGATTGCTGTATAAATGACAATGGTCCCAAAAATGTGTCAAAAATGTCCGATGTGTCCGCCATAATGTCGCATGATAAAAATCGCTGATCGCCGCCATTACTAGTAAAAAAAAATATTAATAAAAATGCCATAAAACTATCCCCTATTTTGTAAACGCTATAACTTTTGCGCAAACCAATCAATAAACGCTTATTGTGATTTTTTTTTTACCAAAAATATGTAGAAGAATACATATCAGCCTAAACTGAGGAAAAAAAATGTTTTTTTAAATATTTTTTGGGGATATTTATTATAGTAAAAAGTAAAAAATAGTGCTTTCTTTCAAAATTGTCGCTATTTTTTGTTTATAGCGCAAAAAATAAAAACCGCAGAGGTGAGCAAATACCACCAAAAGAAAGCTCTATTTGTGGGAAAAAGAGGACGTCAATTTTGTTTGGGAGCCACGTCGCACGACCGCGCAATTGTCAGTTAAAGCGATGCAGTGCCGAATCGCAAAAAACGCACTGGTCAGGAAGGGGGTAAATTCTTCCGGGGCTGAAGTGATTAAATGACAATTTTTCCTTTAGCAATGTCATTTTGCTGTGGTACTGTTCTAAATACGGGAAAATGCGCCACTTTACAGGCATACTATAGACACCCCCCAGGCACGATATTTAAAGGAATATTTCATTTTTATTGTTTCATTTTAAGCATTAAAAAATCACTGCTCCTGAAAAATTGGCCGTTTAAAAAAAAAATTTGCATTGATACATGTCCCCTTGGGCAGGACCCGGGTCCCCAAACACTTAAATTACTACAATAACTTGCATATAAGCTTTTAAAATTTGCACTTTTGATTATTCATATTCGTGTCCCATAGACTTTAACGGTGTTCATGTGTTCTGCCAAATTTTTTGCCTGTTCGGTATGTTCTGGTGCGAACCGAACCAGGGGGTGTTTGGCTCATCCCTAGTAATAAATCACCCAGAAAAATGCAGTCATATTTGCTGTATCTACTAGGGAGTCCCTTTGGTCTGCTTGTGTGCAAGGTGCAAACGTACAGCAGAACCTGAAAATGCCACAGGACAGCATGCAGGAGACCACAAGACTTCATGCCAAAATCAAAATTGTGAAAAAATGTTGGCATGTGCCAGAAAAAGAACTACCAAAACCTATGGGAATTAGCCTGATTTAGATTAAAAGGTAAAATGTATTTAATTATAGCAAATATGATTACTTATCTCATCATCACTTTATTTGTGTAACATAGAAAAATTATTGTTTTTAAATGATTATTTAATTTACCTATCACTCATAAACAAAACAGACTTAAAAAAAAAGACAGTTTTGTTCAGTTGAATATTTAAAGCTGAATTCCAGGAATTACCTTTATTGCATACATTGGTACGGCTTGGCGCAATGTAAGTATTCATATCTCAAACCTGATTGGTCATTGGGGAGGCTTAAAATCAGTTGTTGGTATTGCTACAATGATAGATTCAATCTTCCGGGTCCTGCACAGGCTCTGTGTAATCAGCTTTCCTTTTGTCCCCTGACCATAGGGGGACACTCAGTTGGCACTGCTACCATTATAGAACACCTCATATTTGTTTCCGATTAGATGCGGTGGAGAGATATCACATTCTGTACCTTTTCAAGTCAGAAACTATAGGTGGGAAAAGACCTCCAAAACCCTAACCTAAGAATAGGTATAAAAACATCAAGCTGCTGGAGCCCCAAAGAAATATAAGAAGCCAGGGAATGACTCAGATCACCATCTCATTTTATAATTAAAATGTAACTTTTGCATGTTCTGACCCTTTAGTATAGTATTCAGGAAAACAAATTCGTACCATATTGTTTAACTCAATGCTAAAAATGTTTCTTTAAAAGTCTTAGATGTTATTGTCTATTACAGGCAGCCTAATTCTTTAAACAATTTTAAATGCTTTACTATACCAGCTAGTCAACCACAAGTGTTTCAGACCGCTTAAAGAGCCTTTTGAAGCCACCATGTAAACATGCCATTAGATGTTACACAAACAGTGAAACTTTGAAGCATAATACTTCTCCTAAGGTGGAGAATGTTAATAATTGATTGGGGGGAGGGTTGAGGGTCAGGTCTAGGCTATCTGGCATAACAACAAAGCTGTTTCCTGCCATATGTGAAAAGGTGAGAACAAGTGAAGTGATTTGACAAATATCCAGCTATTGGACTGAACTATTAGAGAGGACATTGAGGACAATTTCTTCGTTGTTACAGCTGATGTATCAACAAGTCTTGACATGCTTAAAGAATATGTCATCACCTTAAAATTTTAGTTGAATATACAATGAGTAACCATTCAGTTACTAAACATATTACCTATAAATAATTGAAAGTAGGCTTCATTCCTTGTTGCTTGTAGTAGATTGAAGTGGTCATTTAACGTGCAATTTTTAGAATAAAATCACAAGCAATCGTCATGTTAGTTTAAACCTTCCATTTACAGTTGCCAACATTTTAAAATAATTCTTATGTCCATCGGGGTTGATTTACTAAAACAGTTGAGACTGTTAACTTATACAAGTTAATGTTCTCTTTGCAAAGTAAATGTTCACTGAACTTAGTAAATAAGGTGAAACTGCTCAACTCAATCAATTATCACAGGCATTAAGAAGTTCCTTTTTTTTATATATCCGTTGCACATAAATTTCAAAGTTAATGTTATGTTTGCTAAAAGAACAGTCTCACTTTGTTCATAATTGTTCATAATACTCTCTTGGAAGAATGTAATGTAAATGTAAACAAAAATGGAATCTACATGATCCTCTTAATTTTTATTTTTTTGTTAACGTATTATCATTTGTGTGATGTTATGGACACATTAAAAAAGTTTAATGTAAACTTCAGAAAAACAAATATTTGTTGTGTTGATGATAATTAAAATTAAAACCTAGAGGCATTTTTCATGAGCAAATATAGCCAGAATTAGCGACTATCTTTGAAAATCAGATATAGTTATTATCTTTGTCTATTCTAGCTTTATATGCAATTTTGTAAAGCAGTATATGCATTTATATGTGTTTTGGTGAAATAAATTGTCAAATCCGGAAGTGGTAATTTGTAAATGAAATGTTCCTTTACAATGACAATATTAAAAAAAGTCTAAAAAAATTAAAAAGTTCTCTATATAAAAGTAATTTAGGTAAGAAGCTTGTTTCCACAAAACATGTTCACAACAGATTAACTTTACCTTATCGACAAAATATCAGACACTCGCAGCTAGTTGACATATGTATGTGGAGGCAGTGACACTATAGAAAATGTCCTAAGTAAAGAGGGGAGGGGAAGGAAAGAGAGGAACGTTGTTGAATTATAATCTTTTGTTTTTTTTTACTTCTTCTTTTCTTTTGGGAGGGGGGGGAGCTTTAGTGAGGAGGGAGGAGGAGGAAAAGGTGAGGTCAAGGGAAGGAAAAATGTTAAATCAAAGGGGCTCTGCTGTGCATCCCCATAAGTGATATACATTTACTGAGGTATGGTTTCTACTTAGTTTTGGTAGACTTGAGCCAAGCATTATAGAATAATATGCATGGCCCCTCTTTTATCTCCTCTCTCCCCTCTAGGGAAGGAATGACTATAAAGCAACATATTTTGCAGAGAAGACTGGAGTGTTATGGGGGAGGATGTCAAAAAGGGGGAATATAAAAGGAAGAAATGAGCTCTAGCACCTTGTACATTGTCATACAGAGGGGAGGGGAAAAGAAAAATCAAACAAAGTAAATCACACCTGGCTCTGAAGGGGCAGCATGTGTGCAGACGCACTATGGGGCTTTTTGCAACTCTTCGAATCGGGGGATCGCCCCCTTAGCAGGCCCGTATGTACAGTGCCTTGCAAAAGTATTCACCCCCCTTGGCATTTTTCGTGTTTTTGTTGTCTCACAACCTGGAATTAACATGGATTGTTTGAGGATTTGCATCATTTAAATTTACAGAACATTTCCACAACTTTGAAGATTGTTTTTTTTATTGTGAAGCAAACAACAAATAGGACAAAATAACAGAAAAGGCCAATGTGCAAAACTATTCACCCCCTAAAGTCAATACTTTGTAGAGCCACTTTATGCGGCAATCACAGCTTCAAGTAGCTTTGGATAAGTCTCTATGAGCTTGCCACATCTTACCACTGGGATTTTTTCCCATTCCTCCTTGCAAAACTGCTCCAGCTCCTTCAAGTTGGATGGTTTGTGCTTGTGAACAGCAATCTTTAAGTCTACCCACAGATTTGCTCTTGGATTGAGGTATGGGCTTTGACATTTACATGTTTCCCCTTAAACCACTCAAGTGTTGCTTTAGCAGTGTGTTTGGGGTCATTGTCCTGCTGGAAGGTGAACCTCCATCCTAGCCTCAAATCACACACAGAGTGGTACAGGTTTTGCTCAAGAATATCCCTGTATTTAGCACCATCCATCTTTCCCTCAACTCTATCCAGTTTCCCAGTCCTGACTGCTGAAAAACACCCCCACAGAATGATGCTGCCACCACCATGTTTCTGTGGGGATGGTGTTCTTTGGGTGATGTAATGTGTTGGGTTTGAACCAGACATAGCATTTTCTTTGATGGCCAAAAAGTTCAATTTTAGTCTCATCAGACCAGAGCACCTTCCTCCATACAATGATGCTGCCACCACCATGTTTCTCTGGGGATGGTGTTCTTTGGGTGATGTAATGTGTTGGGTTTGAACCAGACATAGCATTTTCTTTGATGGACAAAAAGTTCAATTTTAGTCTCATCAGAACAGAGCACCTTCCTCCATACATTTTGGGAGTCTCCCACATGCCTTTTCACAAACTCAAAACGTGCCGTTTTGTTTTTTGCTGAAAGTAATGGCTTTCTTCTGGCCACTCTGCCATTAAGCCCAACTCTATGAAGCATGTGGCTTATTGTCGTTGTATGTACAGATACTCCAGTCTCTGCTGTGGAACTCTGCAGCTCCTCCAGGGTTACCTTAGGTCTCTGTGCTGCCTTAAGGATTGCATTAAGGATTAATGCCCTCCTTACCCAGTCTGTGAGTTTTGGTGTGCAGCCGTCTCTTGGCAGGTTTGCTGTTGTGCCATGTTCTTTCCATTTGGTTATGATAGATTTGATGGTGCTCCTAGGGATCATCAAGGATTTGGATACTTTTTTTTGTAACCTAACCCTGACTTGTACTTCTCAACAACATTGTCCCTTACTTGTTTGGAGAGTTCCTTGGTCTTCATGGCAGTGATTGCTTAGTGGTGCCTCTTGCTTAGGTGTTGCAGCCTCTGGGGCCTTTCAAAAAGGTGTGTATATGTAATGACAGATCATGTGACACTTAGATTGCACACAGGTGGACATCATTTCACTAATTATGTGACTTCTGAATGTAATTGGTTGCACCAGAGCTTTTTATGGGATTCATAACAAAGGGGGTGAATACATATGCACATGCCAATTATCATTTTTTTGTTTCTGAAAAATAGTTTTATGTATATATTTTTCTAATTTTACTTCACCAACTTAGACTATTGTTTTCTGATCCATCACATATAATTCAGATTAAAAAAAACAATGAACTAAAGGATGTAATGTAACAAAATAGGTAAAATGCTGAGGGGTTGAATACTTTTGCAAGGCACTGCACACTCCATGTATAGACGGAATATAGGCAATCATCTATTAAAAAATTGGTTGACCAGGTAGAGAAGTACACTATTTTATTATATCTTTTCATGTGACAACACTAGATAAATTACACTTTTCTCTAATGTAAAGTAGTGAGTGTACAGCTTGTATAACAGTGTAAATTTGCTGTCCCCTCAAAATAACTCAACACACAGCCATTAATGTCTAAACTCCTGGCAACAAAAGTGAGTACACCCCTAAGTTAAAAAGTCCAAATTGGGACAGATTAGCCATTTTTCCTCCCCAGTGTCATGTGACTCGTTAGTGTTACAAGGTCTCAGGTGTGAATGGGGAGCAGGTGTGTTAAATTTGGTGTTATCGCTCTCATTTGGTTACTGGTAGTTCCACATGACACTTCATGGCAAAGAACTCTCTGAGAATCTGAAAAAAAGAATTGTTGCTCTACATAAAGATGGGCTAGGCTATAAGAAGATTGCCAGGACCCTAAAACTGAGCTGCAGCATGCTGGTTAAGACCACACAGCGGTTTAACAGGACAGGTTCCACTCAAAATAGGCCTCGCCATGGTCGACCAAAGAAGTTGAGTGCATATGCTTAGCGTCATATCCAGATGTTGTCTTTGGGAAATAGACACACGAGTGCTGCCAGCATTGCTGCAGAGGTTGAAGGGGTGGGGGGTCAGCCTGTCAGTGCTCAGACCATATGCAGCACACTGCATCAAATTGGTCTGCATGGCTGTCATCCCAGAAGGAAGCCTCTTCTAAAGATGATGCATATGAAAGCCTGCAAACAGTTTGCTGAAGACAAGCAGACTAAGGACATGGATTACTGGAATCGTGTCCTGTGGTCTGATGAGATCAAGATAAACTTATTTGGTTCAGATGGTGTCAAGCGTGTGTGGCAGCAACCAGGTGAGAAGTACAAAGACAAGTTGACTGTTGCCTACAGTCAAGCATGGTGGTGGGAGTGTCATGGTCTGGGGTTGCATGAGTGCTGCCGGCACTGGGGAGCTATAGTTCATTGAGGGAACCATGAATGCCAACATGTACTGTGGCATACTGAAGCAGAGCATGACCCCTCCCTTCAGAGACTGGGTTGCAGGGCAGTATTCCAACATAACGACCCCAAACACATCTCCAAGACGACTGCCTTGCTAAAGAAGTTGAGGGTAAAGGTGATGGATTGGCCAAGCATGTCTCCAGACCTAAACCCTATTGAGCATCTGTGGGACATCCTCAAACGGAAGGTGGAGGATCGCAAGGTCTCTAACATCCACCAGCTCTGTGATGTCGTCATGAAGGAGTGGAAGAGGAATCCAGTGGCAACCTGTGAAGCTCTGGTGAACTCCATGCCCAAGACATTGCTGGAAAATAACGGTGGCCACACAAAATATTGACCCTTTGGGCCCAATTTGGACATTTTCATTGAGGGATATACTCACTTTTGTTGCTAGCAGTTTAGACGTTAATAGCTGTGTTGAGTTATTTTGAGGAGACAGCAAATTTACACTGTTATACAAGCTGTATACTCACTACTTTACATTGTAGCAAAGTGTAATTTCTTCAGTGTTGTCACATGAAAAGATATAAAAAAAATTTACAAAAATGTGAGGGGTGTACTCACTTTTGTGAGATACTGTAAATTGGTGAGTCTGGGTGTGCCCAATAGACTCTGTTTTATATTATACTGTAACCTTTGAAAATGAATAAAGATTAAAATAAAAAAAAAATAAAAAGTAATTTCCAATGTCTTTTTCTAATCTTCAGAAATCGTATTTGAGTGATGATGCTTTTAATTGCATATGGTGATAATACTGATGAAAATGTAGTGCCATTTTTACTCTTTTCCAAATGGTGAGGTTTGTAGATATTTGATGTTGTTGTATTTAATGTCTTCTATCAATCCCGTTTCTTGATTGTACTTCAAGGTAATAAAATGTAATTCTATCTTTCTAACAAAAAAACAAAAAAAAAAGGGGGGGGGGGCAGGATGCTGAACAAAATGAATAAATGATAAACTGTGTTTTAAAGTGTATTCATGATTAAAAAGAGGGAAATAACTAATTGTTACACCTAACTTTTAAAAGATTTTTTTCTTTATTCATACAGTTCTAGGCTTCATTCACACAATTCTAGGCCTCCTACACATTTGCAAGCCTTTTTTATTTATGGAGCTCAATGCAGCTGCATTGTTTTCAATGGAGACATTCACACAGGTGTGTAAACATGCACTGCATTAAGATCTTTAACACAAAATCCAAAAATCTGCATCTGAGGACATACGTATAGACATATGTCAGATGCAGGTATTGGAAGAAAAAAAACAAGACAAATTTGCTTTGATCGGTATTTCCTGATCAATATGTAGGACCTTTTGTTCTAGAAAAACATGTATAATAAGATTAGTAATGTTTTTACACCCGTGAGAATGTAGCCTTAAAATAAGAGATGATTGTCACCAGGAAGTACTTATCAGTGTACAATTGATTTTAAACAGATCTTTCTCATTACTTAATACTCAAAGCAAGTCAATTAAATGGTATATGTCAACTAAAGTTCTTAGTCATAAATCTAAATGTTAAAACACTGCTGTGTATAATCCAAAACTATAGTTTCCAGCTATTCCTCATAAAATAAAGCACTGAGAAACATTCTCTAAAATAAAATCATTTGTTTACAGGCAAAAACCCAACTTTGGACTGTCCCTGGTCTATGGAGCCTGCTCTGGGCTTGATGACCTCAAGAACAGTCCACAATTCAAGACTGCTGGAGTGCGGGGGTGCCAGATGGGTCTTGTGCTGGAAGGCTCAGAGGTTTAGGTAAGTATATCTCCATTATCCTCTCCCCTAGGCCAAAACATGCAGTTAACCCATGCAATGTAGGTACAGCCCTGCTGCATGGGAAAACTTTATTTTTGCTTGGAGTTGGGTTTTAAACTGTTTAACATCAGTCATTCACATGGGTTTAAAATACATAACAACCAAAGTCATTCACATGGGTTTAAATTACTTAACAATCAAATAACAGACGTGCCCCAAATAGTTTTTAAATTACTAGTTCACCACATCCATGTCCTTCCTTGAGCTCCAGTGGGAGTCCATTAGGCATCCAGTTATATAGTTCTTAGATGTTATGCAAAATTCCAGGGAAGCCCAAGAGGTTATTGTCTGAGCAAAAAATCCACCCAGCCCATTAAAGGCAGACTCAGCTCTTATTCTCTCAATTGATGCTGAAAAACCTTTGAGAGAGTAGATTGGTCTTTCATCCATCTTACCTTAGAGCAGTGGTCATCAACCCTGTCCTCAGGGCCCACTGACAGGCCAGGTTTTATGTATTACCTTGGGGAGATGCATATCACCTATGATGTATTTCAGTTATCTTGCAAACCTGGCCTGTTAGTGGGCCCTGAGGACAGGGTTGATGACCACTGCCCTAGAGGCCATCAGCCTAGGTCCAGAAACATGTCCCTGGATCGGCTCTTTAAATGTATCTCCATTTCCCCATTTTCCCAAGTCAAAGTGAATGGAATCCTCTCTGTGTCTTTTTTTATAAACAGGACATGGCAGGGATCCACCTTTTTCCCCCTTTTCATATGTTTGAGTGGGTTTCCCCCCCATACTAAATATCTTGGTATCCAGTAACCTTGATCTTACAAAACTGTTCAGCCTTAATTTTGCCCCCCTTATCACAGTTTTTAGAAAGGCTTAGATGGGGAGATACAATATAGTTTAACAAAACACATTACTGGATACCCTCTACTTCCTCCAGATAATCCCAATGATGAGAGCTTTGTGCTGGTGCAGGCATCTCACCACAAAACAATGAGTTTCCTTAGAACAAGAACCATTCCCCTCACCCCTGAACACACTTTTTTAGTGTTCTAATACCCTGACTCCAGAAGTCAATTACTCTGCACACCATGTGAGTGGTCTCAGCATCTTCAAATGGGCATACTTGAAAGCGGTGACCTGGTTCCAGCTTGCTGCAAGTCTATCCTCATCATGAGGGGCCCTGGTGAAGAAGCAGGCTGGGGCTTGAACTCCATGCCCTGGGGAACCCTGAATTGATGATCTACAGGGGCCTACTATCATGGAAACCTGACAAATGGATCATCAGGTTGAGGAGCTTAAACTTACCAGTTCCCTCAACGGTATGGATTCCAAATCACTTAATTTTACTGGATCGATTTGACCTTCACAAAACTCGTTAGGGAGTTGTTAATAACTGGAATGGTACCACTGGATTGATGCAGGGCCAATGTGGTGCCCATATTTGAAAAGGGATCAAAGTCTTTACCAAGTAACTATAGACCTGTTAGTTTAACTTTTATAGTCGGGAAGATACGGGAGAGTTTAATAAAAGACCACATAGATGAGTTCTTGTTGGAAAAAAATATTTTAAGCAACAAACAGCATGGATTCATGAAAGCAGAAGTTGTCAAACAAAACCTTGGATAGAGGGGTGGCTGTGAATCTGGTATACCTGGACTTTGCAAAAGCATTTGACACTGTTCCCCACACACAGCTCATGCATAAGGTAAAGTCTACAGGCTTGGAAAGATCAATTTGTAAATGGATATAAAACTGGCTAAAAGACAGAATTCAGAGAGTAGTGGTTAACGACTTGTACTCTGAATGGTCTAAGGTTAGCAGTGGTGTACCCCATGGTTCAGTGCTGGGACCCTTACTTTTTAATAACTTTATAAATGATATAGGGTCTGGGATTAAAAGTAACATTTCTGTCTTTGCAGATGACACCAAGCTATGCAGTAGAATAACGTCCATACAGGATGTCACCAATTTAGAAGCTGACCTCAATGCACTAATTGGGCAACTAAGTGGCACTGGCAAATGACGTTTAATGTTGATAAATGTAATGTAATGCACTTGGGGGCTAAGAATATGCATGCATCATACATACTAGGGGGAGTACAACTGGTGGGAAATCAATGGTGGAGAAGGATCTGGGGGTTTTGGTAGATCATAAGCTCAATAATAGCATGCAATGCCAAGCTACGGTTTCCAAAGCGAGCAAAGTCCTTTCTTGTATTAAGAGAGGTATGGACTCCAAAGAGAGGGATATCATTTTGCCCCTGTACAAATCATTAGTAAGACCTAGTCTGGAATATGCAGTTCAATTTTGGGCACCAGTTCTCAAAATGGATATCGGGAAGCTGGAGAAAGTGCAGAGAAGGGCAACCAAACTGATAAGAGGCATAGAGGAGCTCAGCTATGTGGAAAGATTAGAGGAACTGAATCTATTCCCTCTTGAGAAGAGGAGATTAAGGGGGAATATGATCAACATGTACAAATACATAAGTGGTCCTGTCACGTACCTTACAGCGGAGTCTGAAATGCTGGGGGAGGCCTCTCGCATGGTTCCGGTCCCAACACCCCTGGTAGTGAGGACAGGGAGTGCCAGGGCACGGAAGGGTGCAGGTGCCTGCGGCTGGAAGCTGGAACTTGGAGATTCAGGATCCTCTTGGAGAAGATGAGAAGACTGATCACCAGAACTGCTCAGTAGAAACCAGGCAGGTAGGTATGGATTCAAGAACAACTGCAACATCAGGACAGGCAAAGGTTGGCAACTGGCTGGCAATGAGGTATCCACACAGGAGGCGAGTTCGTGGTCAAGGTCAGGCAGAGGTCGGCAACAGGCGGGCAGCAAGGTACAAGGTCAGGAAGCAGAGCTGTAGTAGAGAGTCCAAGCCAGGGTCGGTATAATCAGTAAAGGTAGGTAACAGGCAAGGGAGATCCAGGAGAGTAGTCAAGGAAGCCGGGTAGTCAGGAGCAAGGTAACAGGTCACACAGGAATTAAGAACTTAGGAACTAGCTGAAGACGATCCAGCACTAGTGTCAAGAAAAGACCTTGTTTATATATGGCGCCGAGTGCCAGGATTGGTGGATGTGAATGTGCGTGCATGAGAACGTACACCCGCTCGTATGGGTGTGCGGGTGTGCGCACACGTTCATACGGGTGCGTGGGTGTGCACGTTCGATCCGGAACTCGTTCGCCTCTGTCGGGGACACCGCGCATGGCCGTTAGTCACCACTGCACAGAGATGGGAGCTAGTACTGTGAGTTCTCTGACAGGTCCATATTGTAAACTTGGTGTTGAGTTATTCACTTTAAGGTCATCACAGAGAACTAGAGGAAAAAAGATTTCATCTCCAAATATGGAGAGGTTTCTTCACAGTAAGAACTGTGAAAATATGGAATAGACTCCCTCCAGAAGTGGTTCTGGCAAGCTCAGTCGATTGCTTTAAAGGCCTAGATTCTTTCCTCTCAGGGGATCAGGAAGGGTTTTTTTCCCCTGCTGTAGCAAATTTGAGCATGCTTTGCTGTTTTTTTTTGCCTTCCTCTGGATCAACTGTGGGTGTAAGTTTGTGTACATGTTATTGTACTTTTTTTTTGCTGGTTGAACTTGATGGACTTGTGTCTTTTTTCAACCTGACTAACTATGTAACAAAAGAGTGCACGCAACTCTGCTTTGGTTTACACCACTCAACAATATAACACCACAATACTGCCTAACTATTACTCACAACTGCCCCATAACGCTTTAACCCCTCAGCTCCTCCCAATGCTTTTTCCCTCTCCCTATATCTACCCCCCAATCTTACCTTCCCCTCCCCCCAGTATTCCCTATTTTTGTAACCAGTCTGGTGGGAAGCTTGATTCCAGTGGCTAGCTCTTTCATACTGTTGCTTCTGCCCTTTTTCCCTCCCAACCTAACCATATTGCCCCATCTTCACTGCACCTGTCCACCAATTAGGCACAGAGTAGTACCCACACACACACACACACACACACACTCCTTCTTCTTCTGGTTCCCCCCACTTCTTCTTGTGGTCCCCTCCCCCTTCTTCTCCCTCCAACCATTAGGTACCAGGATATATAAAAATCTAACATTAGGCACTGCCTTACTTCAACTGTTTTTTGGTAATCTCTTACCACCCACACTTTACCACATTGGTTGAACTAGATGGTCTTTTTTTCAACCTGTGTGTAAGTGGTTAACTGTGTAACATTGTTTGAAGGTGATAACTTGATGTACTTTTGAACTATTGAACAGTTGACTCCACTTGATGTGTATGGTAGTTAAAGTGCAAAACTGAAAACAAAGCCTTAACTAAATTAGTAAATAATGTGCAATGCTTTTTACCAGAATCACAAGTATAGTGTCATTTAAAATGAGATAAATGATAGAATAAATTGTTTACAGTATCATTATTTTTCTCTTGAAACTAGAGCTAATCAAAGTGCATTTTTTAAAGCATTGTTACAAGTTTTTGTGTATGGATAAAATAAAAATAAAATATTTTTTTGCAAGGCATCACCAAAAGAAAGCCCTGTATATGTACTACTTTGAAATGTATTATTAGAAATATAAGCATTGCTCTGATCCATAGGAGATGTACAAATGTGAGAGCTAAAATGGTTAATAATAGTAGCTATGAGAAACATCTTAAAATTAGATTTTTTTCTGTATGTGAGGCAGGAAAGAGCATGTCCCAGAGTTAGTAAGGCAGCTCAGAAACTAGCTCAGGCATGTTTTAAACCCATCAGATTACTGAAAGGAATAAGGTGGACTGGTGCATGCCTGAGTAGAAAACTGAAGTAATTAACAGGTGGGTTTTGCTCTCTGCATGCATCTCAAGGCTTCTTTCTCAATTCTAAATTAAGTGCATTTATTTAAAAAAAAAAAAAACAACTCGCCTAGTCTATAAAAGTATTTTTATGTCCCTTCTGCCAAAAAAACTCTTCTTTATAATTTCGCTAGTAAAAGGTTTTTAATGCAGCCTGCTTCACATATACATCATTGTAAATAGTCCGGACATTTTCCTAAATGATGCTTAGGGTTGGGATGGTGCTCCAAGTAATTCTTAGTAATTCAGCACAAAAATATATAACAGAAATGTTAAGTGAAGGATATATCAGATGTGGTATCAATTGAACACCGTGACCCATGTTATCAATTTTTGATCGAATGAGTGCAGAGAGTGGTTTAGACCTGCTATGTGTTTTTCACAGGCATAGCTGACATTCACTCTATGAATAACTTCAGAAATATTCAGGGATAATATCTGTTTCCATTCGCTTGTTAATGTCACACAGGTTGCTATTAGTATATGTGAGACTATTGTCAAATATTGTTTGGGGAGGTGATCTAGCCACATTCCAAAAAGAGCTAAAGAGTGGCATGGTGCAGTGATTGTTCCAGTGATATGTAAAATTAGATTAAACAATGAGTTTCAAAAGCTCTTCAAGACCTTGCATAGAGTGTGGTACATATCGCCAACTTGGCCACATTGGCACCAACATACAGTTGAGATATCAGGGAACAATACGTTTAACCACTTAAGCCCCGGACAATTTGGCTGCCTAAGACCAGAGGACTTTTTACAATTTGGCACTGCGCTGCTTTACCTGGTAATTGCTTTTAATTTGATTTCACTTCTCACTACCTATCAGAGTTTTGACGGCCATAAAATACCAAGATGGAACAACCCCCCCCCAAATTACCCCATTTTGTAAAGTAGACACCCCAAGCTACTTTCTGAGAAGCATGTTGAGTTTATGGAATATTTTATATTTTGCCACAAGTTGCGGGAAAATGACAAACTTTTATTTTTTTTTTTTTGCACAAAGTTGTCACTAAATGATATATTGCTCACACATGCCATGGACATATGTGGAATTACACCCAAAAATACATTTTGCTGCTTCTCCTGAGTACAGGGATACAACATGTGTAGGACTGTTTGGGAGCCTAGCCGCGTACGGGGCACCGAAAACCAAGCACCGCCTTCAGGCTTTCTAAGCGCGTAAATTTTTGATTTCACTCCTCACTACCTATCACAGTTTCGAAGGCCATAAAATGCCAAGATGGCACAAACCCCCCCAAATGACCCCATTTTGGAAAGTAGACACCCCAAGCTATTTTCTGAGAGGAATGTTGAGTCCATGGACAATTTTATATTTTGCCACAAGTTGTAGCTCTCATTTGTTTTTGAAAATTAATAAAGAAAATTTTTTTTTTTTCTTCTTTCAATTTTCAAAACTTTGTGACAAAAAGTGAGGTCTGCAAAATACTCTCCATACCTCTCAGCAAATAGCTTGGGGTGTCTTCTTTCCAAAATGGGGTCATTTGGGGGGGGTTGTGCCATCTGGGCATTCCATGGCCTCCGAAACTGTGATAGGCAGTGAGGAGTGAAATCAAAAATTTACACCCTTAGAAAGCCTGAAGGCGGTGATTGGTTTTCGGGGTCCTGTACGCGGCTAGGCTCCCAAAAAGTCTCACACATGTGGTATCCCGTACTCAGGAGAAGCAACAGAATGTATTTTGGGATGTAATTTCACAAATCCCCCTGGCATGTTTGAGCAATATATCATTTAATGACAACTTTGGGCAAAAAAACAAAAAAAAGAAAAAAATTGTCTTTTTTCCGCAACTTGTGTCAAAATATAAAATATTCCATGGACTCGACACGACATTTTTTTTTTTTTTTTTTACTCCAGAATAGTTTTGGGTGTGTTTTGTGTGTCAAGTTAAAAACAACACCATTATTATCTTGTATTATCTCATTATCTCAAGGAAGTTGCTTAGTGTTGGTGTCTCTTGTTAATTTCACATTGTATTTTTGAAATGTACCTGCCTCCTCACAAACAAACTGTCTTTTTTGAAGGAAAACACACATAGGCGAGTATAATAAATCAAACCAAAAGTTTATTAAGGGCTCATAACCAAAGAAAGAGGGAGGCAACGCTGGAGAAACAGCAGAAATTGGCAAAGCCTTTGGCCCCCAGGGCACACATCAACTATTTTACTGCAAAATTGGTGGCCTGAGGAGTCCATATATAAGGGAGTACAATCTGGTCCAGAAGTCCAAGAGATCATGAACAGCAGGAGATGACATGTATGTCCCCAGGCTGTGGTCATACAAGAGCCTGCATCTTTTGTCAGACCAGACTGAACCCAGGCCTTCACTCTCTTGTCTTCCTTCCACGCTGTGTCTGTGGTGGTGAAGTTGTAGCAGGAGGAGGAGGAGGATGGTCCAACTCACTCAGGTGGGTATTGGGTGTCATTTCGCCCCTCAACCCCTAATTTAATGTTTGATAAATGATTTCCTCACACATGAGGCGTTGGCCCTCCTGCATGTCCTGCAGTTTTGTGGCAGCCATGGAGGCAAAGGCCTCTTCATGAGTGGGGGTGGTTCTGAGGAACGCAGAAGCCTCCTGAATCAGCCTGAGTGCTGAATCCTCCACGTTACTCCCCTTCCTGGGTCTTTTGTTTGTAAGGCGGAGGGGAGGTACCTGCGATTCTGTGAGGCTCCTACTGGGCTCGGCCTTCTCCTGGCTGCCACTTACCCCGGCCTCCTCCTGGCTGCCACTTATCCCCGCCTCCTCCTGGCTGCCACTAACCCCCGCCTCCTTCTGTGTGCCACATTCCACAGCCTCCTCCTGGCTGAGGTCTTCCTGTGTATGAAAAAGGGACATAGTTTTAATTTTTTCTTCATCAATCACACACAATTTTCACCTCATGTCTGTTGTAAATTCAATGTTAACAAATATAACAGACTATCATTCTGAGCCCAGCATTTTTCATTCTTGTCCCAATTATTTTTGCCCACTACTGTCTATTGATATGTAAAACACTTTATTAAATCAGCAATTAGTGATCAATAATAACATCTAGTAAACATAATTTATTTATTGACCAGAAATCTGTAGAACAATGCTATACCTGGCTCAAGCTGGGCTCCTCCACTTCTTTCTGGCTGGAAGTCCCAGGTTGAACATCGGAAGGCTCAGCTGGGGTGGAAGAGAGGGTGGAAGGAAGAGTGGAAGGAAGGGTTGAGAGGGATTCCCTGACTTCAGTCTGGTCTGACAGAAATCCCAGTCTCTCATAGTACCACAGCCTGGGGACATAAACGTCATCTTCTGCAGCTCCTGATCTCTGGGAATCCAGGACCATCTTGTGCTCCATAAGATAAGTGCTCCTCAGGCAACCAATTTTGGCTTTTAAATAGGGGATGGTTGCCGTGGGGACCACCGGCATCACCAACTCCAGCAGTTTCTCCAGTGCTGCCTGCCTCTTTTGTTTATGATTATAAAACTGGTGTTTCACCTGCCACAGACAGGGCAGCTCCCTGTACTTTCCTATGAACAGGGGGAGGAAGTTGTGGTCATTGAAGCCATCCATTTTATCTGCAATACACAAGACAAACCCTAATGTCAGGCTAAAGTCTCCTAATCTTGTCCCAATATAGGCCTCAATCTATAAGCAGTATAAGCCCAAGTTTAAATGTTGCCATCGTTATCACGATCGGCGCTTCGGATACTCCTTCCTCCGCTCACAGATCGTACGTACTATGCACGCGTGTTACGCTTTATATACACTATGCATGCGTGAAACTCTGCCCACCCCTGATGTTCTTTCTAGTCTATTCCCTGCCCCTTCTCGTTCGGAGCAATGGGGAAGAGCACATGTGGGAGACAGAGAAGGTGCGTGCTACTTACAGCAATGAGGAGGAGGAAAGCCCGGAGCCAGAAACGTCACGATCCCGGAGGAGACGATTTAAGGCATCAAATATGTCCTTAGTGGGGATTGTGGAGATGGTCAACATACTGAAAAGGGCTGACTATGACGGGAAGTATGGACCTTAACCCAACCCCAATGTCAGAAAGGCCAAGATCATGACTAAAGTTGTGAAGAGTCTGCACAGAAATTTTGGGGTACGGCGATCCAAGGATCAACTGAGGAAGCGGTAGTCGGACCTCAAATTAAGGGAGCATGATTAGTATAGAAGGATCACAGGAGAGTGCTGCAAAAAAGTAAGTAGTTGTCCTGTGTTTCTATTCGTTATTTTTATAACTTTTGTGCTGCTCCATGTGCTTTTCTTTACTGTTGTACAGTTTAAAATGGCAACTTTCATGTTCATGGACACAATATTCATTCGTAGGAAACATTGTCCATTCGGCCAAGAAAACACCATGTTTTGTCCAGATGCATTTCAGTACATTTTTTTTTGTCTACATCTCTTAAAATAATTTTGGTATCTAGATGGGTTTGTATCTAGAATGAAATGCAAACTAGATTCTGTGTAAGGAGAGGACACTCAGCAGCTGTTTACACATCTGGATGCTGGAGCAATAGTGTGGGACACAAGAACACCCTTTTTATTAGGGGGGGTCCACACAGGTGCTCCAGTGTATACTATAGGGGTGTCTCCATCTGTGAAGCTTGCACAAAACAGGTAAGTATTCAAGCTTGACAAAGGAAAACAATATTTCTTCATCTTGGAACTCTGCCAAAATAGACAATTGTACCCCACTTCCAAGCAATGTTTCATATTCCTATTTCTGCCATCAAATATCTGTGTGCTAAGTATACTTATTTTTTTTACATAAGGGAGAAAAGACTTGGAGGACACCGGATATGAAAAAAGGAAGACACACATAAAAGAGATAAGAAAGGCTGCGCACCCCGGAATTGGATTAAAGAAAAATAATTTTCCCCATGGGGCTTTAAAACAGCAATGCACATAATGAAAGGAAGTTCTTAATAGATGTATAAAAAGTTTTATCCAATATCATGGTTTGAAGTACAGTATAGAGAATCATCTGGTACAGTAACACACATCTTATTCCCCAGTGCAGTAACAAACACATATTAATACACATAATTAGGTTACATAATGTTACATAAATAGCAAGCCCCGACGCGTTTCGACCTGTATATGGTCTCTTCAGGGGGACAGTTGGATCTAAAAAAGAATTACATAAATTAAATTCAAATAGATAAATATATATATTATTGTGCATCACTTGGATTAAACCAAGATAATGAGTCTTTACCGCTAAATGGTGGAATGGGTGTTCTCTAGTCCAGGATATGTGCTGAGGGCCAATGGAAACACCGGAGGGCTCGGGGGGCCACCCTCACTCTCCCAGGAGAGCCAGCCTCAAGGGGCTTACAAGGAGCCACACTTAGCGCACCCCGGGGAGGGGGGGGGAAGGGGGGGAAGGGGAGATGAGGGGGAGGAGCCCACACCTGCAACAGAAACCCAAGAATAGCCATGTATTAGTTAGAGGAAGTTTGATAATTAACTTGGTAATGTACTGAGTGTTTCCAATTTGTCTATGTGGAGACTGGCATTGGATAGGATTTTTACTATGTAAATATATTGAAATGTTAATTCCATTCCATAAATGTAATCGATAAGATTAAATGATCGTGTGATCCAACAATGCAGTGGTATGGTAGGTCTATTATACTATTGTAATGGATAGGTATATAAGAAGGATAGAATGGGTGAAAAAGAGGGAAAAAGATGTGTGTGTGAAAAAAAAAAAAAAACACAGCAACAACGATAGCCTAAATGGAGAGGAGTGCATTGTGTGGTGGAGAATGGTGTGAATGAGGTGGTGCATGGTGTGGTAACATGACATGGTGCTTGCTTGGTGCCTACTGTGTGAAAACAAAAATGAAAAGTAAACTAAAAAAAGTCTAAAAATAAGTGAAAAGCCAATCAAAATGTGAAAGTGTGTATGTAGGATGGTGGACTTGGAGGACACCACTCATCAGAGGAGACAACAGACCCCCAACCTCAAGAAGAAGTGGAAATCCCCCAAAGCCAAGCAGAGGAGGAGGAGGAAGATGTTGTGGAAATAGTCACCACAACAGGTGAGTGTCTGCGACCACAGGCTCAAGTAAGAGATGGATGCCTGCATATTTATAATACATGGTGTGTTTTATCTTCTATATTTTTAGGTGATCGTGATGTTGTGGATGAAGGTCATTTCACCAGTGAAAGTGCCCAGATCCTGATTGGGGAGATCATGGGGTGTAATAGGGACATCAAGCAAAACATCAGTGATGTTCAAAACAAAATGAAGAACATCATTGATATTTTAGGGAGAGTTTAAAACCCCTCAAAATCCCTTACTTCTTTCTGCTTTATTTTTCTTTAAATTTTTGGCACATTTTTTGACATATTCTAGAAAAGCCAAATTTTGAAGATGCACACAGTGTCAACATGTGCTATCTGCCATCACAGGAGATCAATGTACGTGTTTTGGGGGTGCAACCCCTTCCTCAATAATAAAGTAGCTGAGAGGTAGGGGTTGCACCCACAAAACACGCCCATTGATCCCCCATGATGGCAGCTAGCACATGTTGACATTCGGCAATTTGTGTGCATCTTCAAAATTTGGCTTTTCCAGGGGTGACTTCACCCCATCTGAACGCAATATCAAACACAGTTTATAAATACTCATGTCTGATATTGCCTTCAGTTTCTACAAAAGTTGAACTTTGTAAGTTCCAGATTTGTGTATTTCTTGTTGGTTTTAAACATGCCTGTTTTACCTTAAAAGGACATTTCTACTTTTAATGTCGCCTAGAAAATTGTTATACAACAAACATGTTGGTTTGTTTTAAAAACCTTTTATAAATGCACATGTGATTGTGCTTTGATTAAAAAGATTGAGATTCAACAATGTGTGGCTTCTTCTTTCAATGCTCAAAAGCATATTTGTGTTGTAAAATTGGTGTTTTCAGTGACAATGAGTGTTATTTACTAAAGGCAAATCCACTTTGCACTACAAGTGCAGTTTCAGTGCAGTCTCAAGTGCACTTGTAGTGCAAAGTGTATTTTCCTTTAGTAAATAATACCCAACAGTGCTTTCTAATTTGATACAATCACGCCATTTTCAGAACTCCCAAAATTTCAGTCAGGGTCAGCTAAAAGAAAGACAAGCAGTAAATCAAACCAAATATGTGTTCAGTTTAAAATATTTATTTATTTAAAAAATGTGTCAGACATTGTCTGGCATATTGATGGCCTCCCTACTGTCAAAGTATTCCATGTATCTTAGACGGACCTCGCGGGCACTCTGGGGGGGCAAGCCAGGACGGCCAGCTTCAAGCACCATCAGGGTTGGTTCATTGAGATTAATTCTGGCTTCAGGCCCAACTGAGCCAACATAGTTCACAGAATTTCTCCTTAAAAAGTTGTGGAGAACACAGCAAGCCGGGATGATGTGATTGAGTTTATACTCCGCCATGTGTATAGGTGTAAGAAATAGGCGTAACCGGTTGGCCATTATTCCAAATGTGTTCTTCACCACTCTTCTGGCTCTGGCCAGCCGGTAATTAAAACCCCCTGGTCAGGGGTAAGGGTCCTCATAGGGAATGGCCGCACAAGATGGTCCCCCAGCACAAACGCTTCATCCGCAACGAAAACGAATGGGAGTCCTTCCGCATTGTCTTCTGGAGGTGGCAAGTCCAAGCTGCCATTCTGGAGATGCCTGTAGAACTCCGTGTGGGTGATGACTCCACCATCTGACATCCGGCCATTCTTTCCCACGTCCACATACAGGAACTCATAAGTAGCCGACACCACCGCCAACATCACAATACTATTGAGCCCCTTATAGTTGTAATAGTATGACCCCGAGTTGGGTGGTGGGACGATGTGGATGTGTTTCCCATCAATTGCCCCTCCACAGTTAGGAAAGTCCCACCGCTGGGCAAAGTGGGAGGCCACGGTCTGCCATTCTTGTGGGTTGGAAGGAAACTGTGGAGTCAAACAAGAAAAATAAATTAATCATTTTGCAAATAAACATGGAAAGCAGATTAGACACAAACATTCTTTGCCAACATCAGTATAACATTTATTTTATGGATAAAATATAGGAGAGAACAAAGGTGGGACTTTAAATG
Organism: Aquarana catesbeiana; assembly: GCF_042186555.1. Lineage (NCBI taxonomy): Eukaryota > Metazoa > Chordata > Amphibia > Anura > Ranidae > Aquarana > Aquarana catesbeiana. The sequence goes on from NC_133328.1 coordinate 280,593,044, forward strand.
AGGCACATGGGAGCAGAAGTATGAATTTGAATAAGAATGCGATTTATTAATACATCGATACAAAAATTGATAGAAAAATTCATATAATTACATATTTAGGCACATAGCTCTATAATGATAATCTATAGTCAATAAAACAATGCATTCCGACAGGAATTTCTATTATAAACATGTATGTACAGTATATTTGGAACGTTCATACGCATATGGTGGATAATTGTGTACACATAACGGTTCTTGTAAGCTCTACGCCATTTCGGGGCCTTATAGCCACTCATCAGGAGCATAACCGTAGTTTCCACCTATAAATCGGGGAGATAGCAGTATTGAGTCATTTAGAAAAAACACAAGTGGGTAGTGATAGAACATGAATATCATATTCTTTCATATAAACAGTGGACTTACGACATGTATGCGCAGAGGCAGCTCAGCACCAGATGCCAAGCCAGCCAAAATGCCAGGGTCCGAAGCTGAGGGGGCATATCCCGGCGGCACGACCAGCATAGAGAGCCCCCCAGACCGGGTCAGTGTGAGGGAACAAGGTGGATAAGTGATGGATCTGACCTGATGAGAGGAGGGGTAAGTGAGAAGGAATCAAACCTAAAAGGGCAAACAAGTGTAATGCAGTGAGTGTATGTGAAAAAGTCTGGGAGTGGAACGTGGAAAAGGAAGTATAAGATGGGGAGAAATTGGGAAAAAGAAAAAGAAAAGAAAAAAGGAAAAGAAGAAAGGGAAAAAAAAAGAGAAAAAAGAAGAAAAAGAAAAAATGAAGAGAGGAATGGAAAAGGAAAAAGGGGAGCAGATGGGGGAATCTGAAAGAAGCAAAGGGAGAGAGAGAATGGGAAAAAAGAAAGAAGGAAGAAAGAATTGTGGGAAAAGAGGAAAAGATAAAAGCTTGAGAGGCAAAGGGGAAAAAAGTCTAGATGGAATCAAGGGAAACAGGGAAAGTGAAAGCAGACAAATAGATGGAAAAAGGAGTGGCAGAGAGAGTGATGGAGGTGAAGGGAAAACATACCTGGCTGGTGTGGGTAAGGGCTAAGTAGCCAACAGACGTGTATTGTATAATAAGTGATGGGAAAGACCGGCGTGTAAGACCCAGAGCTGGAATAGGACACCCAGGGAGGTGCCGCCACCGAGCAGTCCCCAACGTCAAGTGACAGCTGCCTAAGGGGAGCCAGGGAACGCCCCGATCCAGCCAGCAGAATGTTGAAACCGGCCAGTCGTGGGTCTGCCGCCAAGCCCACCAAGCGCTGTGGATGGATACTCAGAGCTCAGCTATAAGGCGCCACAAGGACGCCAAACAGCCGGCGGGAGGGGCATGATGTCGACGCGCAGTGGGGAGGATCACGCCCGCCCCAGGTGAGGGAGGAGGGGCGGGGGGGATAATACCCCAGTGCGCGTCACAGCTTCGGGACAAGGCAGGGAGGACAAGCAAGGACAGATGGCAGCCAGAGCCGCCAAAGCGCACACCTGCAGGGAGCCTCAATGTTATGGAGGATATAGGGTAGTACTCCAATGATTGTTATACAGTAAAGGCAATCAAGGTATGGGTAAATGAGAGGTAAAATAGCTAAGTCAATATACTATATAGGAAGTAAGCTGATTTAGTTGCAAAAATACAGTTGAAAATAAATTAAACAATATATAATGCTGATGAGTGCGACCATGCGCCTCCATTCCTAATTCATAAATAAAGTGGTACAAAGCTAGTTTTTGGGACTTTACATGAGTATAGTGGGGCCGTTCGACACCCCTCCTCCATCCCTGGTTTAGTAATAAAATATAGGAGAGAACAAAGGCGGGACTTTAAATGAGGCACATTTTTACATTCTGCTATTACCTATCAAGATACTAATAGGATACAAAAACTTTAAACAGTACCATTTGAAAGTATTCAGGCAGGCCCTTGCACTACATGCTTTGGGGAATTCATCCATAAATCTGACCACAAAAGAGGTGGGGATAAAGTGTATGGGTTTGGCAAAGTCAGCAGATAGAGGATTGAGGATAGCTAGACGATTGGTATTAGCTGAGTTAGCAGTTGGGGGGAGGGATGGTTCCAAATGATTTTGGGACCCAACAAAAAGAGCACGCTGCCTGAATTTAAAGCACAAATCACAATTTTACACATTTTAGGGATTATTTAGGGTAAAGCACTACTATGGAGCTGACAAAATACATTGTTAATTAAGTAGACAAGGTGGAAATAGGGCCAGGAGAGCATGCTGGGGAGGTCAGTGAAGGCAAATATGTATGAAGGACAAAAAAAAATTACATAAAAATCCAGCATGCATGAGGACAAAGGGGACATTCACAGCATATTACAATCATGGTAATTAGGGAATGAGAAATACAATACATTAGCAAACATTCTAGACAATAAAATGTAAATGTTAAAGGATAAAAATCTTACCTTAATATACTCTTTCTGCAGGACCTGGATGGTGGCAGAACAGGTCTCCGGGATAATGATCCCCAGAGCCTGGGGGGAGATTACTGTCGAGAACTTAAGGTCCTGCAGGCTTCTCCCCGTCGCCAAGTACCGTAGGGTGGTGACTGACCTCTGCCCTGGAGTGATGGCTTGCCTCATGCAGGTATCCTACCTGCTAATATAAGGGGTCAGCAAAGCCAACAAACAGTGAAATACGGGGTTCGTCATCTGGAGAAAGTTCCTGAAATCGTCAGGATTATTCTCACGGATCTCACGGAGCAAAGGCATGTGACAGAACTGGTCATGCTAGAGCAACCAATTCTTGGTCCATGAACTCCTCCTCGCCCTGTTCATGGACTGGGCTTGTGTCAAAGTAAGAACCCCAACACCAAGCCCCCGCACAGCACGAACTCTACAATGAGTACATACACGCATACACGCAGCAGGGCTAGAAAATGGTTGGCTGCTCAGAACGAAGTAACAGAACGCACTGAAGAACAGCAAGGCCTGTGAAGAGCGACCTGAAAAACAGTAACGATCGAACAAGAACACAGTGACAAAGTCAATGGTAACTCGCTGCACGCACTAAAGAACAAAAACAAACCCACAAGCACAAACTGAACACCTGAAAAATGAACTGAAAACCATGAGTCTGAAAAAGCGTTAATCTTCTCTCACCAAACTTTTACTAACATGAGATTAGCAAAAGGAGCCAAAGGGTGCCGCACTTGGTTCTGAACCGCCCTTTTATAGTCTCGTCATACGTGGTGTACGTCACCTCGTTCTTGGCGTTTGGAAAATTCCGACAACTTTGTGCGACCGTGTGTATGCAAAACAAGTTTGAGCCAACATCCGTCGGAAAAAAATCCATGGATTTTGTTGTCGGAATGTCCGATCAATGTCCGACCGTGTGTATGGGGCATTAGAAGCTTATGTCACACATCACTCACTCTTCTAACCACTTGAAGACAAAGCCCTTTCTGACACTTTTTGTTTACATGAAAAAAATTTTTTTTTTTGCAAGAAAATTACTTTGAACCCCCAAAAATTGTATATTTTTGTAAAGCAAAGGCCCTACAGATTAAAATGGTGGGTGTTTCATTTTTTTTTTCATACAGTATTTGCGCAGCGATTTTTCAAACGCATTTTTTTTTTGGAAAAAACACACTTTTTTAATTTAAATGAACTAAAACACATTATATTGCCCAAATGTTTGCTGAAATAAAAAAGATGATCTTAGGCCGAGTACATGGATACCAAACACAACATGCTTTAAAATTGCGTACAAACATGCAGCGGCCGCATACATTTTTAAAAGCCTTTAAAAGCCTTTACAGGTTACCACTTTAGATTTACAGAGGAGGTCTACTGCTAAAATTACTGCCCTCGATCTGACCTTTGTGGTGATACCTCACATGCATGGTGCAATTGTTGTTTACATATGAAGCCAGACCGACACTTGCGTTCGCGTTTGCACGAGAGCAGGGGGGGGTGGGGGTGCTTTTTTTTATTATTATTTATTTTGCTTTTTTATTTTATTTTTAAACTGTTCCTTTCATTTTTTTTTTTTTTTTTTTATCATTTTTATTTGTTATCTCAGGGAATGTAAATATCCCCTATGACAGCAATAGGTAGTGACAGGTACTCTTTTTTGAAAAAATTAGGGTCTATTAGACCCTAGATCTCTCCTCTGCCCTCGAAGCATGTGACCACACCAAGATTGGTGTGATAAAATGCTTTCCCAATTTCCCAACGGCGCTGTTTACATCTGGCGAAATCTAAGTCATGAAATTCTCATAGCTTCCGGTTTCTTAGGCCATAGAGATGATTGGAGCCATTCTGGTCTCTGATTGGCTCTATGGTCAGCTGGCGGAACCACCGGCTACATTCTCAGCTTCCCTGTTGGGACAGGAGAGCCAGAGAAAACCATGGAAGACGGTGGGGGGGACATTCCCTAGGCACTAGGATTGCTTTTACATGAAAGCTGACCACTGGCTGAAAAGAATGATACCAAGATGATACCTAAACCCGCAGGCATCATTCTGGTATAACCATTCAAAGTCCAGCAACAAATCAGTACGTTGCTGGTCCTTGTTGGACATATATTGCAATCTTTTTTTTCATGCAGCCTGTGAGCTGAACAAAAAAAAAAGAGATTGATCGGTGGGTATGCCCAACATTAGAATACCTCCCTTCATCCACCCACTTCTAATAATGGGCATACATGCACCATTTTCTTTTTAACTGTGGTGGTGAAATCACCTCCTACAGCACTGGAGTCACAGCTTTATGTATCGTTGGAGCAAACACTGTTGCAGTCAAGATAAATAAATCAGTGCTGCAGCTGAATGGCCTAAAAAATATACACCAAAGCATGTGGGCATCCGCCCCAAAAGTTAGCTGCAAATTGCTCCTCCACCCCTGCTGCCCCCATGCTTCGGCATATATGCTCTTTTTTTAAATGTGGTGGTGAAATCACCTCCTACAGCGCTGGAGTCATGGCTTTATGTATCGTGGGAGCAAACGCTGTTGCTGTCAAGATAAATAAATCCGCACTGCAGCTGAATGGCGTACCTGCTAAGCAAATGGTGGTTAACAATAAAACAAAGTAACATTACAGTATAACAGTAAGACATACCATACCTGCAAAGCAAATACAAAAAAAAATAGCAAAAAATAAAACATTTTTTAACGCAATCTGTGCCTAAAATATATATATGCCGAAGCATCGGGGCATCCACCCCAAAAGTTAGGAGGAAATCGTTCCTCCACCCCTGCTGCCCCATGCTTCGGCATATATGCTCTTTTTTTAACTGTGGTGGTGAAATCACTTCCTACAGCGCTGGAGTCATGGCTTTATGTATCGTGGGAGCAAACGCTGTTGCTGTCAAGATAAATAAGTCCGCATTGAAGCTGAATGGCGTACCTGAAAACAAAAAAATGGTTAACAATTAAACACAGTAAACAGTAAAGTATAAAAAAATTACATACCTGAAAAGCAAACATGATAAAACATAATAACAATAAAACATTGCAGAATAGAATACAGTAAAAAAAGAGCAGAACAATAGAAAGAGAATATATATATAGAGAGAGAGAACAATAAAACAACAACTATTTTAGTTTTTTTTTTTTTTATTTTATATATTTTTTTGTGTTTTTTTTTGTTTTACTTTTTTTTTCTTTTTTTATACTTTTTTTTTGTAACTGTAATGGTTGTAACTGTAACGGTTCCAGGTTCAGGTCTCTCAAAATGCGATGGTATCTTGGGAGACCCTGTGAAAGTGTGTCCTAGTCTGTGCAGTGCTATATCCTATGCTAAAACTCCACTAGTGTATGGTAGTGTTCAAAACATTCACCAATGCAAAGACCAGGATTGTCAGGACAGGAGGGACAATAATAGCGGGTGTCATGCCTATATCTGCGCTAGCTACAGACACGACATCTTCTTTGGGGGGGCTCGTTGGGAAGGGGTACTTGGGAGAACATACGGAAAATGCCTCTCATGCAGCTGGCTTACTGCATTTGGATTGGGAAGGTGAGGTGGAGCACCGTCTGGAAACAGGAGGGCTCTGACGATCTCTTCCTGGAATTTAAGGAAGGATCCAGTCTGTCCTGAAGCTCTGTATAGCACAAGAGCATTCAGCAAAGCCAATTGAAATAAGTATACAGACACTTTTTTGTACCAGCGTCTGGCCTTATGGGCAACTAGGTACGGCACCAACAACTGGTTGTTGAGGTCCACCCCTCCCATATTTTGGTTATATTTGTGGGCACAGAGGGGTTTCTCCACAACACCAGTCGCCGTTGGAATTTGGACCGTCATGTCTGCATGAAGGGAGGTAAGAACTAAAACATTCTTATTATCCCTCCACTTCACAGCGAGCAAGTTATTACACTTCAAGCAGGCTCTCTCCCCCAGCCTAAGACGGGAATCTACAAGCCGCTGGGGAAAGCCCCAGCGATTAGATTACACTGTGCCACATGTGCCAATCTGATGATTAAACAAGTGACTAAAAAGTGGTACGCTCGTGTAATAATTGTCCACATACAAATGGTGCCCCTTTCTGAATAAGGGTGACACCAAGTCCCACACAATCTTTCCAGCATTCCCTATATAATCTGGGCAGTTCGGCAGCTTTACGTGACTATCTCTTCCCTCGTAAACCATAAAACTACAAGTATAGCCTGTGGCCCTGTCACAGAGCTTATGCATCTTGACCCCATATCTGGTATGCTTGCTGGGAAGATACTGTTTGAATGACAAGTGGCCAGAAAACGTAATCAGGGACTCATCAACGCAGACAACTTCATGGGGAGTAAACAAGTCTGCAAAACTTTGGTTGAAGTGGTTTACGAGGGGCCAAATTTTGTAGAGCTGATCGTATCCAGGGTCTCCATGAGGACGACAGAGTTCATTGTTGTTGAAATGCATGAACTGCAAGATCTGCTTGTATCGTGTCCTGGTCATGGAGACAGAGAACATGGGCATATGGTAAATTGGGTCAGTGGACCAATATGACCGCAACATACTCATTTTAACTATGCCCATGTCGAGGGATAGGCCCAGAAAGGTCTTAAATTCAGAAACCGTAATTGGTTTCCAAACTCTGGCAAGGGAGGACTGGGAATTAGCAGGGATGAATTGACCAGCATACAAATTACTTTGGTCCACAATAGATCTATAGAGAGCTTCGGTGAAAAACAGCGAATAAAAATCAAGTGACGTAAAATCAACTGTTTCCACCTGAATGCCGGGTTGGCCAGTGAATGGGGGAAGTACAGGTGCTGTAGAAGTGGTGGGCTCCCAATTAGGATTGGCAAATTCTGCAGGAAGGACACTATGGCAAGACGGGTCTTTGTCTTCTTGGTGGCAGCGGGACACTACTGGTGCTTGCCACCTCGCCAGCTTGAACTGCACTTATGGGACTCGCCACGTCACCACGTGTTACTGCAGTGCTGGTTTGACTATGACCAGGGTGTACTAGGCCACTGGTGCTTGCCAGTTCACCAGAAGGATGAGGGGCACTAGTACTTCTCTGCTCCATACGAGAGCCCTAGGGTTCTTGCACCTCAACAACAGCAGAAGAAGATCGGTGTCTGGTACGCCTGACCTTGGCAGGGACCACAAATCCTTCGCCAGAGCTATCTGTCATGGAGCCACTGTCATCTACAGGATCATATTCTGAGCCTGAATCTGACAGATGAGTGACTTCCTCTTCACTATCTGACATGCTCAGAAACATGTAGGCCTTTTCACTAGTGTACCTTTGATTTGCCATTTTGGGCTCTAAATTTATTGGTACACTAGTGAGACTCACAGGTAAAAAAGCTCCTAGGCTGTCAGCAACTGTATCAAACGCTACCAAAAAAACTGTTAGCGATCGCGGGGATCAGGCCTGACTCTGCAAATGCTGCAGTTATGTGTTTAGTGTTTTGTAAGTGACAGTGATTGATCGATACTGCACTTGGGTGGACTGGGCTGGGCGGAGGGGCAAAACGCAGGTGCTAGCAGATATCTGGGCTGATCCCACTAACACTGCATTTTTGGGAACCCTAAACTGCTGGGGACACTAGTATAGATCTGATCAGATCAGATATCGATCCGTTCAGACACTATACCACTAAGGGAGGTATATGCTGCGTGCGTGGGTATTAGTGGTACTGGCACTAATCTGATGCTGCCTGGGGCGACGCAGACCCTATCTGACCCTAAAACCTAACTGATATAACCGCCGGCCGATCAGGGGGTTAAACCTTTATTGGGTAATAAACAGTGGGTATAAAAAACAAACAAACTAACTAACCAGCGTCACCCGTAACACTTATACGGTGATCACTGGTGAAAGGGTTAACTAGGAGGCAATCAGGGGGTTAAAACCTTTATTAGGTAGTATATGGGGGTACCTGACGCTATAAAAAGCTGACAAAAAAAACTAAATAACAGGCTAACTAGCGTCACCCGTGACACTTATACAGTGATCAGAAAAATGATTGATTAGTGACACTGGTGACAGGGGGTGAAAGGGTTAACTGGGGGGAGTTCAAGGGGTTAAACCTTTATTAGGGGGGTTTAGGGGGTTTAGGGGGGTACCCTAGACCTAAAGGGGCCTACCACTAACAGCCCTAACACTTATAACAGTCACAAAATGACACCAATGCAGTGATCAGTAAAAAAATAAAAACTGCTATTGGTGTCACTGTGACAGGGGGTGACAGGGGGTGCAGGGGGGATGATCGGGGGGTGATCGGGGGGTGTTTTATGTGCCTATGTGTACTAGTGTTAGTGTAGTGTTGGTGCAAACTCACATTGATGTCTTCTCTCCTCGGGCGCCGAAACAAAAAGGCTGCACGAGGAGAGATGACATCACTTCCTCTGCTTCTGTTTACATTTCAGAAGCAGAGGAAGCTTCTTATTCTTCAGGAGTGATCATGAGGGGGTGGCCATGAATCAGTGGCCTCCCCCTCAGGACCAATTGCTCCTACAATGATGCTGACCGCCTCGGACGATCGCACCCCACGCCCGCGGGAGGGGAGTAATGTACGGGTATGTTACTCTGCCTGCCCATGTCAGTCTGCCGATGTATATCGTCGTGAGGTGGTCGGCAAGTGGTTAAGCTTGGCTGGCATCATGTACCACCTATAAACAATTTTTATAGCATTTTCCTAGTGTGAAGTACAGTGGGAAGAGCTCAGGGTTATGAATAGTGCCTTGTATTCTGTCTGTAATTCTTTTTCCCATCTAATGAACTTAGGTTTACTTTCAGAATGTTGGTAGTTGAAGTGTTTATAAAACCAAATTATGCCTTTCCTAGAAAGTGTTGTAATATTATAGAATGACCAAACAGCATCATTGACATTTGCATATGAGGGGGGATAGCCTCTATGGAAGTGTTTTATTTGAGCCACTTTATAAAGAGTGTCCTGTGAGGTTTCCCTTTTCTAGGGTTAATTGTCATGATTGGGATCCTGAACCAACTGAGAATTAGGGATGAGCTTCGTGTTCGAGTCGAACCCATGTTCGACTCGAACATCGGCTGTTCGATCGTTCGCCGAATTGCTAACGATATGGGCCGTTCGCGCCAAATTCGTGTGGCGCGTCACGGCCCATAATTCACTGCGGCATTGCAGTGCATTGCTTGCTGATGATTGGCCAAGCATGCACTATGACCCGCATGCTTGGCCAATCACAGCGCCGCCTTAACAGAGAGCCATAATTGGCCAAAGCCAAGGAGGCTTTGGCCAATTATGGCTCAGGGGATTTAGTACACGCCCCACACTATATAAGGCCGCCTGCACGGCGGCCCTGTGCAGTGTGTTCCGGTGTGCTTAGAGAGAGAGAGAGACAGTGTCATTTCATTTGAGTTAGCTAGATTAGGCAGGACAGTCAGTCAGTTAGCTGCACTTAAAGTGTATTGTGTATATATATGCATCCCAGGTGTTGCATATATATATATATATATATATACACTGTATTCAGTTTAGCTAGATCCGTTCCTGTTATCTTCTAGACTATTTACATTTAGTGCAGTGCGTCCTGCTCACAGTGTTCAGCTAGATCCGTTCCTGTTATATTCCTACTGACAGGCAGGCTTGTCTTGTTACAGTATTTTGAAGAAAATTACTGGTGTTCTTTTGATCCTATTAGTACCACAGTCAGGCAGCTAGACTATTTACATTTAGTACAGTGCGTCCTGCTCACAGTGTTCAGCTAGATCCGTTCCTGTTATCTTCTTACTGACAGGCAGGCTTGTCTTGTTACAGTATTTTAAAGAAAATTACTGGTGTTCTTTTGATCCTATTAGTACCACAGTCAGGCAGCTAGACTATTTACAGTTAGTGCAGTGCGTCCTGCCCACAGTGTTCTGCTAAACCTACAAGTAAGTGGGGTGCGTCCTGCTCACAGTGTTCAGCTAAACCTACAAGTTAGTGGGGTGCGTCCACCTCACAGTGTTCAGCTAAACCTACAAGCTAGTGGGGTGCGTCCTGCTCACAGTGTTCAGCTAGATCCGTTTCTGTTATCTTCTTACTAACAGGCAGGCTTGTCTTGTTACAGTAAATACAGCTACCTGAAGAAAATTGCTGGTGTTCTTTTGATCCTATTAGTACCACAGTCAGGCAGCTAGACTATTTACAGTTAGTGCAGTGCGTCCTGCTCACAGTGTTCTGCTAAACCTACAAGTTAGTGGGGTGCGTCCTGCTCACAGTGTTCAGCTAAACCTACAAGTTAGTGGGGTGCGTCCACCTCACAGTGTTAAGCTAAACCTACAAGCTAGTGGGGTGCGTCCTGCTCACAGTGTTCAGCTAGATCCGTTTCTGTTATCTTCTTACTGACAGGCAGGCTTGTCTTGTTACAGTAAATACAGCTACCTGAAGAAAATTGCTGGTGTTCTTTTGATCCTATTAGTACCACAGTCAGGCAGCTAGACTATTTACAGTTAGTGCAGTGCGTCCTGCTCACAGTGTTCTGCTAAACCTACAAGTTAGTGGGGTGCGTCCTGCTCACAGTGTTCAGCTAAACCTACAAGTTAGTGGGGTGCGTCCACCTCACAGTGTTCAGCTAAACCTACAAGCTAGTGGGGTGCGTCCTGCTCACAGTGTTCAGCTAGATCCGTTCCTGTTATCTTCTTACTGACAGGCAGGCTTGTCTTGTTACAGTAAATACAGCTACCTGAAGAAATTGCTGGTGTTCTTTTGATCCTATTAGTACCACAGTCAGGCAGCTAGACTATTTACAGTTAGTGCAGTGCGTCCTGCTCACAGTGTTCTGCTAAACCTACAAGTTAGTGGGGTGCGTCCTGCTCACAGTGTTCAGCTAAACCTACAAGTTAGTGGGGTGCGTCCACCTCACAGTGTTCAGCTAAACCTACAAGCTAGTGGGGTGCGTCCTGCTCAAAGTGTTCAGCTAGATCCGTTCCTGTTATCTTCTTACTGACAGGCAGGCTTGTCTTGTTACAGTATTTTAAAGAAAATTGCTGGTGTTCTTTTGATCCTATTAGTACCACAGTCAGGCAGCTAGACTATTTACAGTTAGTGCAGTGCGTCCTGCTCACAGTGTTCTGCTAAACCTACAAGTTAGTGGGGTGCGCCCTGCTCACAGTGTTCAGCTAAACCTACAAGTTAGTGGGGTGCGTCCACCTCACAGTGTTCAGCTAAAGCTACCTGTAGAAGGTTGGTGGTGTTCTCATACTACAGGCAGGCAGTTGATTTTGCTAGCTGCAGTATCAGTACATATATATATATATATATATATCCCAGCTTAGTGCAGCTACAGGCCATTAGTATGTCTGGAAGGCCAAGAAGGAGAGGCAGACAGTCACAAGCCAATAAGAGAGGGCAAGCAGGCTCTGTGTCTAGTGCTGGTCGTGGAGACGGTGCATCCTCATCAGCACGTGGCCATGGGACACGCTTGGCCTTTTTTTCGGCAGCTGGCCATGTTGAGCCGCAACATGCGGAAGACTTGGTCGAGTGGATGACCAAGCCGTCCTCATCCTCCTCATCCTCTCTCACCCATGCCCAGGGTACTTTGTCTGGCAAAGCAGCGGCCTCTTCCCTTGGCTCAATGTCATCAGTGACTCCTTCCCTAGCCCCACCATGTCCTCCTGAGGAGTCCCTCGAACTGTTTGACCACAGTGTTGGGTACATGCTCCAGGAGGATGCCCAGCGTTTGGAAGGCTCTGATGATGATACTGAGCTCGATGAAGGCAGTAACACGAGCACAGACAGAGGGGGTGCCCAAGAAGGACAGCAATCTGGCAGTCATGCTCCCCCTGCTGCAGCATACTGCCAGGTTTGCTCCAGTGATGAGGAGGGAGGGGATGATGAGGTCACTGACTCAACGTGGGTGCCTGATAGGAGGGAGGAGGAGGAGGAGGAGGAGGAGGCGGCACATCACCAACGAGGCAGGATGCCCTCCAGGGGCCAGCCTAAGGGCAGCACATTGACTGCATCACACCCCAAAGCTCCACATGTGCAGGGCGCTGCAGTCTCTGCGCGTTATTCAAAAAGTTCTTTGGTGTGGGCCTTTTTTAAAACGAGTGCATCAGATCACACCGCTGCTATTTGCAACATATGTCTCAAGCGTATCTCGCGTGGCCAAAACATCTCCCGCTTGGGTACCACATGCTTGACCAGACATATGTTGACCTGCCATGCAGTTCGTTGGCAAGCGTATCTAAAAGACCCACACCAAAGAACAAAGAGGACCTCTGCTTGCTCCTCATCAGCTGAGATTTCCAACCCCACTAGACCTTCAGTCCTCTCTGAGACCTGCACTGAGAGGAATGAAGGTGTAGAATTAGGTGTGTCACAGCCACGTACTTGTGGGCAATCTGATTTTGGTACACCGACGTCAGATTGTACCAGGCAAATTTCCCTGCCCCAGCTGCTGCACCGCCGAAAGAAGTTTGCTCCCAGCCATCCACATGCCCAACGGTTGAATGCTAGCTTGGCAAAATTGCTAGCACTTCAACTGCTGCCTTTTCAGTTGGTAGACTCTGCCCCCTTCCGTGAGTTTGTGGAATGTGCGGTTCCTCAGTGGCAGGTACCCAAACGCCACTTTTTCTCACGGAAGGCAATTCCGGCTCTCTACCAGCATGTGGAAGGCAATGTCCATGCCTCGCTGGACAGGGCGGTCAGCGGTAAGGTGCATATTACTGCTGACTCATGGTCCAGCAGGCATGGACAGGGACGTTACCTAAGTTTCACGGCGCATTGGGTGACTCTGCTGGCAGCTGGGAAGGATGCAGGACAAGGTGCTGTAGTGTTGGAGGTTGTTCCGCCACCACGCCTCCAAAATGCTAATGATTGTGACACACCTCTCTCCTCCACCCCCTCCTCTTCTTCTTCCTCCATGGCCTCTTCCTCGGAACCAGCGGTGCTCCGTAGTCGTTCAAGGGGCTACGCAAGTACACAGGCCAAAAGATGCCATGCGGTGCTTGAGCTGGTGTGCTTGGGGGACAGGAGCCACACTGGGGCAGAGGTTCTGTCAGCTCTGCAGGGGCAGGTTCAGAGGTGGTTGACGCCATGCCAACTTAAGGCAGGAATGGTGGTTTGCGACAATGGCACCAACCTCCTCTCTGCCCTCCGACAGGGACAAATGACCCATGTGCCCTGTTTGGCTCACGTCCTTAACTTGGTGGTGCAGCGGTTCTTGGGCAGGTACCCGGGCTTACAGGATGTCCTGAGGCAGGCCAGGAAAGTCTGTGTGCATTTCCGCCGGTCATATAATGCCAGTGCTCGGCTGACGGACCTCCAAAAGGAGTTTAACCTGCCCAAGAACCGCCTAATCTGTGACATGCCCACCAGGTGGAACTCAACGTTGGCCATGCTGCAGCGGCTGCACACGCAGCAGAGGGCCATCAATGAGTACCTGTGCGACTATGGCACCAGGACAGGGTCAGGGGAGCTTGGTTTTTTTTCCCCACGCCAGTGGGCCATGATCAGGGATGCATGCACTGTCCTGTCACCATTTGAGGAGGCCACGAGGATGGTGAGCAGTGACAGTGCATGCATCAGTGACACTGTCCCCCTTGTCCACCTGTTGGAGCACACGCTGCATGGAATAATGGACAGGGCACTTAAGGCAGAACAGAGGCAGGAAGAGGAGGACTTCCTTAGCTCTCAAGGCCCCCTTTATCCAGACAGTGTTCCTGCGTGCCCGCCGATCACACAGGAAGAGGACGAGGAGGAAGAGGAGGAGGAGGAGGAGGAAGATTGTGTCAGTATGGAGGTGGAGCCTGGCACTCAGCATCAGCAGCAGTCTTTAAGGGATCAGTCCCAAGAAACACATGGACTTGTACGTGGCTGGGAGGAGGTGGCTGCGGACCATGTCGTCCTTAGTGACCCAGAGGACTCCGGACCGAATGCCTCAGCAAACCTACGCTGCATGGCCTCCCTGATCCTGTAAAGCCTGCGTAAGGATCCTCGTATTCGTGGTATCAAGGAGAAGGACCAATACTGGCTGGCAACCCTCCTTGATCCACGTTACAAGGGTAAGGTTGCGGACCTTATCTTGCCATCGCAGAGGGAGCAGAGGATGAAACATCTTCGGGAGGCCTTGCAGAAAGGTCTGTGCAACGCGTTCCCAGAGACTGGGAGGTTACAAACTCCTGTTTCTGGACAACGTGTTGCTGAGGCTTCGGTCAGTCAAAGAAGGAGCGGTGGAGAAGGTGGCCGTCTGACCGATGCGTTCAGACAATTTTTTGGTCCGCAGCCCCAAGGTATGATCGGTTCCAGCAACCATCGCCAGTGTCTGTTTTACATGGTGCAGGAATACCTAGGGGCAAGATCAGACTTGGACACCTTTCCCACCGAAAATCCTCTGGGTTACTGGGTCTTGAGGATGGATCACTGGCCAGAGCTTGCACAGTATGCAATTGAGCTACTGGCCTGTCCTGCATCCAGCGTTCTTTCGGAACGCACATTCAGTGCTGCTGGAGGCGTGGTAACCGATCACAGGGTGCGTCTGTCCACTGACTCGGTCGATCGACTGACCTTCATAAAAATGAATGAGTCTTGGATCACCACCAGCTACCAAGCACCTGATGCTGATGTAACCGAATAATTTTTTTTGAAATCTCAGATCCCTTCAAAGACTGCCTATGCTGATGCTGAGTGACTATCCCTGAGTAATTATCCTCTTCCTCCTCAATCATCACGCTGATAGCTTGTAAGAACATTTTTGGTTCTGGGTGCCACCACCAGTGCCTAAGGCACAATTTTTCAGCCCCTGTTTAACAGGGGCGTGTAATTACGATTTTTGATGTAATACTTTGCAGCAGGGCTCGTTCCTGCATTCCAACTAGAGTGTCTGTGAGGGGTTGCAGTGTTGTGGCACCAGCACCAGTGCCTAAGGCCCAATTTTTCAGCCCTTGTTTAACAGGGGCGTGTAATTACAATTTTTGATGCAATACTTTGCAGCAGGGCTCGTTCCTGCATTCCAACTAGAGTGTCTGTGAGGGGTTGCAGTGTTGTGGCACCAGCACCAGTGCCTAAGGCCTAATTTTTCAGCTCCTGTTCAACAGGGGCATGTAATTACAATTCTTGATCTAATATTTCACAGCAGAGCCCTGTGAGGGCTTACAGTGTTGTGGCCACAGCAACACCTAAGGCCCAAATTTCTGCTGAGTATATAGGGCAGGACCCTACTTTCAAACAACTAACTTACAAACGACTCCTACTTGCAAACGGAAGGAGACAACAGGAAGTGAAATCTACCCCTAGGAAGGGAAATTCTCTCCTGTAATGCCGCGTACACACGGTCGGACTTTTCACCTACAAAAGTCCGACAGCCTGTCCGACATACTTCCGACGTACCTTCGGCGGACTTGCGGCAGACTTTCTTACGAACGGACTTACACACACACGACCACACAAAAGTACGCCAGCCTAGTACGCGGTGACGTACACCAAGTCCGACGAGACTATAAAACGGAAGTTCAATAGCCCGTACGACACCCTTTGGGCTCCTTCTGCTAATCTCGTGTTTATCTCGTGTTAGTAGAAGTTTGGTGAGAGACGATTCGCGCTTGTGAGACTCGTATTTTTCAGTTCGTTTTAACTGTTGTTCAGTCTGTGCTTGTGAGGTTTGTATCTGCTTTTCAGTGCGTTTGATCAGTTGGCATTGAGAAATCTTTGTTTTATTGGCCGCTCGTTCCTGATTTTCAGGTCGTTCTTCACAGGCCTTGCTGTTCTTCAGTGCGTTCTGTTTAGTGCGTTCTGACTAGGGATGAGCTTCGAGTTCGAGTCGAACTCATGTTCGACTCGAACATTGGCTGTTCGCAAGTTCACCGAACAGCGAACAATTTGGGGTGTTCGCGGCAAATTCGAATGCCGCGGAACACCCTTTAAAAGTCTATGGGAGAAATCAAAAGTGCTAATTTTAAAGGCTAATATGCAAGTTATTGTCATAAAAAGTGTTTGGGGACCTGGGTCCTGCCCCAGGGGACATGGATCAATGCAAAAAAAAGTTTTAAAAACGGCCGTTTTTTCAGGAGCAGTGATTTTAATAATACTTAAAGTCAATCAATAAAAGTGTAATATCCCTTTAAATTTCGTACCTGGGGGGTGTCTATAGTGTGCCTGTAAAGGGGCGCATGTTTCCTGTGTTTAGAACAGTCTGACAGCAAAATGACATTTTGAAGGAAAAAACTCATTTAAAACTACCCGCGGCTATTGCATTGCCGACAATACACATAGAAGTTCATTGATAAAAACGGCATGGGAATTCCCCAAAGGGGAACCCCGAACCAAAATTAAAAAAAAAAAATGACGTGGGGGTCCCCCTAAATTCCATACCAGGCCCTTCAGGTCTGGTATGGATATTAAGGGGAACCCCGACCAAAATTTAAAAAAAAAAATGACGTGGGGTTCCCCCTAAATTCCATACCAGACCCTTCAGGTCTGGTATGGATTTTAAGGGGAACCCCGCGCCAAAAAAAAAAAAAAAAAAAAACGGCGTGGGGTCCCCCCAAAAATCCATACCAGACCCTTATCCGAGCACGCAACCTGGCAGGCCGCAGGAAAAGAGGGGGGGACAAGAGTGCGGCCCCCCCTCCCTCCTGAACCGTACCAGGCCACATGCCCTCAACATTGGGAGGGTGCTTTGGGGTAGCCCCCCAAAACACCTTGTCCCCATGTTGATGAGGACAAGGGCCTCATCCCCACAACCCTGGCCGGTGGTTGTGGGGGTCTGCGGGCGGGGGGCTTATCGGAATCTGGAAGCCCCCTTTAACAAGGTGACCCCCAGATCCCGGCCCCCCCCCTGTGTGAAATGGTAAGGGGGTACATAAGTACCCCTACCATTTCACGAAAAAAGTGTCAAAAATGTTAAAAATGACAAGAGACAGTTTTTGACAATTCCTTTATTTAAATGCTTCTTCTTTCTTCTATCTTCCTTCATCTTCTGGTTCTTCTGGCTCTTCTGGTTCTTCTGGTTCTTCCTCCGGCGTTCTCGTCCAGCATCTCCTCCGCGGCGTCTTCTGTCTTCTTCTCCTCGGGCCGCTCCGCACCCATGGCATGGGGGGGAGGCTCCCGCTCTTCTCTTCTTCTCTTCTTCTTTTCTTCTTTTCTTCTTTTCTTCTCTTCTTCTTCATTTTCTTCTCCGGGCCGCTCCGCAATCCATGCTGGCATGGAGGGAGGCTCCCGCTGTGTGACGGCGCTCCTCGTCTGACAGTTCTTAAATAACGGGGGGGCGGGGCCACCCGGTGACCCCGCCCCCCTCTGACGCACGGTGACTTGACGGGACTTCCCTGTGGCATTCCCCGTGACGTCACAGGGAAGTCCCGTCAAGTCACCGTGCGTCAGAGGGGGGCGGGGTCACCGGGTGGCCCCCCCCGTTATTTAAGAACTGTCAGACGAGGAGCGCCGTCACACAGCGGGAGCCTCCCTCCATGCCAGCATGGATTGCGGAGCGGCCCAGAGAAGAAAATGAAGAAGAAGAGAAGAAGAGAAGAAAAGAAGAAAAGAAGAAAAGAAGAAAAGAAGAAGAGAAGAAGAGAAGAGCGGGAGCCTCCCCCCCATGCCATGGGTGCGGAGCGGCCCGAGGAGAAGAAGACAGAAGACGCCGCGGAGGAGATGCTGGACGAGAACGCCGGAGGAAGAACCAGAAGAACCAGAAGAGCCAGAAGAACCAGAAGATGAAGGAAGATAGAAGAAAGAAGAAGCATTTAAATAAAGGAATTGTCAAAAACTGTCTCTTGTCATTTTTAACATTTTTGACACTTTTTTCGTGAAATGGTAGGGGTACTTATGTACCCCCTTACCATTTCACACAGGGGGGGGCCGGGATCTGGGGGTCACCTTGTTAAAGGGGGCTTCCAGATTCCGATAAGCCCCCCGCCCGCAGACCCCCACAACCACCGGCCAGGGTTGTGGGGATGAGGCCCTTGTCCTCATCAACATGGGGACAAGGTGTTTTGGGGGGCTACCCCAAAGCACCCTCCCAATGTTGAGGGCATGTGGCCTGGTACGGTTCAGGAGGGAGGGGGGGCCGCACTCTTGTCCCCCCCTCTTTTCCTGCGGCCTGCCAGGTTGCGTGCTCGGATAAGGGTCTGGTATGGATTTTTGGGGGGACCCCACGCCGTTTTTTTTTTTTTTTTTTGGCGCGGGGTTCCCCTTAAAATCCATACCAGACCTGAAGGGTCTGGTATGGAAATTAGGGGGAACCCCACGTCATTTTTTTTTTTTTATTTTGGCCGGGGTTCCCCTTAATATCCATACCAGACCTGAAGGGCCTGGTATGGAATTTAGGGGGACCCCCACGTCATTTTTTTTTAAAAATTTTGGTTCGGGGTTCCCCTTTGGGGAATTCCCATGCCGTTTTTATCAATGAACTTCTATGTGTATTGTCGGCAATGCAATAGCCGCGGGTAGTTTTAAATGAGTTTTTTCCTTCAAAATGTCATTTTGCTGTCAGACTGTTCTAAACACGGGAAACATGCGCCCCTTTACAGGCACACTATAGACACCCCCCAGGTACGAAATTTAAAGGGATATTACACTTTTATTGTTTGACTTTAAGCATTATTAAAATCACTGCTCCTGAAAAAACGGCCGTTTTTAAAACTTTTTTTTGCATTGATCCATGTCCCCTGGGGCAGGACCCAGGTCCCCAAACACTTTTTATGACAATAACTTGCATATAAGCCTTGAAAATTAGCACTTTTGATTATTCATGTTCGTGTCCCATAGACTTTAACGGTGTTCGCATGTTCGAACGAACTTTTTTCCTGTTCGCATGTTCTGGTGCGAACCGAACAGGGGGGTGTTCGGCTCATCCCTAGTTCTGACCAGCCGACCGTTTTGAAGCCATGTTACCTGTACGTACTCGTCGTAGAGCTCGTGCATTGTATGTGCTTGGTGCTGTAGTTTATTCTTCAGCCCAAGACCAGTCCATGAACAGGGCGAGGAGGAGTTCATGGACCAAGAATTGGTTGCTTCAGCGTGACCAGTTCTGTCACATGCCTTTGCTCCGTGAGATCCGTGAGAATAATCCTGAGGATTTCAGGAACTTTCTCCGGATGACGGACCCTGTTTTTGACCGTTTGTTGGCTTTGCTGACCCCCTATATCAGCAGGCAGGATACCTGCATGAGGCAAGCCATCACTCCGGAGCAGAGGCTGGTCGCTACCTTGCGGTATTTGGCCACAGGGAGAAGCCTGCAGGACCTTAAGTTCTCGACAGGCATCTCCCCCCAGGCTCTGGGGATCATTATCCCAGAGACCTGTTCTGCCATCATACAGGTCCTGCAGAAGGACTATATTAAGGTAAGATATTTTTCTTTTATTAGCATCACATGTT
The DNA here is from genome assembly GCF_042186555.1 of Aquarana catesbeiana. Classification (NCBI taxonomy): domain Eukaryota; kingdom Metazoa; phylum Chordata; class Amphibia; order Anura; family Ranidae; genus Aquarana; species Aquarana catesbeiana. The sequence goes on from NC_133328.1 coordinate 280,612,776, forward strand.
CTTTTATGTAATCTTTGATAATGTGATGTATTTCTTGCTTCAAACACTACTTACCATCATTGCAATATAGTGTGAATGTCCCCTTTTTATCCTCACACATGCTGGAATTCTTTCCTGTTATTTTTTGTCATGCATGTATATTTTCCTTCAATAACCTTCCCAGCATGAAGTGATGGGAACATATCCACCTAGTCTACTCATTTTGAATGTATTTTGTTTGAGTGTATTTAGTGTGCTTATAATTAGCAATTATCTAGATTTCACAACTCCCCCACCCCCCCACCTAAACTCACTCCAAATAGTGTGCTGCTAATGAGCAATTATCTAGATTTCACAACCCCCCCACCCCCCCCCACCTAAACTCACTCCAAATAGTGTGCTGCTAATGAGCAATTATCTAGATTTCACAACTCCCCCACCCCCCCACCTAAACTCACTCCAAATAGTGTGCTGCTAATGAGCAATTATCTAGATTTCACAACTCCCCCACCCCCCCCCCCACCTAAACTCACTCCAAATAGTGTGCTGCTAATGAGCAATTATCTAGATTTCACAACCCCCCCACCCCCCCCCACCTAAACTCACTCCAAATAGTGTGCTGCTAATGAGCAATTATCTAGATTTCACAACTCCCCCACCCCCCCCCCCACCTAAACTCACTCCAAATAGTGTGCTGCTAATGAGCAATTATCTAGATTTCACAACCCCCCCACCCCCACCCTCGTTAAAATTTGCTTGAATGTTCTGTGGTGTTGATTTGTCTAAAGCAAATATATGTTGCAGTTTGCAAAATGCATGTGCACTCTACAAGTGCATTTGTTCCAGTGCTTTAGTAAATGAGCAGAAGCTCTGCTGATTTCCATCATCAAATCATATGCAAGCCTCAAAGTGTTTTCATTAATTGCCCTTGCCTGTGATTGTGTACTCCTTGCAACATGAATGCCTTTTTACATTACCTCATTTACTGTAAGCTGGTTAGCAACTGCACCTGCAGAGTGCGACAACTGCAGTCTTGTAGCCTTTTTAGTCCCTAAATTCCTGCGTGTCCTAAAAGTAATTTTTTTTAGGGATTTCACAACCCCCTAAAATGTAATCAATGTTCCATCAGAGGGGGTGAGCAATCTGATAAGTGTGCCTTTCCATATTAGTTATTCCAGAAGAATTAAATTATTGAATGTTATACTGATGCTGGGGAATAATGTTTTTAATTGTCTAATTTTCTTGCAATGTTAGCTTCCAAATTAATTGATTTTGGTTTTCTTGTTTGATTCCCCAGTTTCCTTCAACGCCACAGGAATGGCAGACTGTGGCATCCCATTTTGCCAGCCGTTGGGACTTTCCCAATTGTGGAGGGGCTATAGATGGGAAACATGTCCACATTGTGCCACCACCCCATTCGGGGTCATATTATTTTAATTATAAGGGGTTCCACAGTATTGTTTTAATGGCGGTGGTGTCGGCACACTATGATTTTTTATATGTGGACGTGGGGAAGAATGGCCGGATGTCGGATGGAGGAGTTTTTGCCCAGACGGAGTTCTGCCAGCGTCTCCAGAGTGGTGGCCTGGGATTGCCACCTGATGAGGATAACGTGGAAGGACTCCCCTTTGTCTTCATTGCCGATGAAGCCTTCGCTCTCAGCAAGCACCTCATGAGGCCATTCCCCCAAAGAACCCTCACCCCGGAGAGGAGGGTTTTTAATTACCGGCTGGCCAGAGCTAGAAGAGTGGTTGAGAATGCGTTTGGAATTCTGGCCAGCCGGTTCCGCCTGTTTCAAACAGCCATTAATTTGGCGGAATACAAACTTAATTTTATCATTTTATCGTGCTGCATTCTGCACAACTTTTTAAACAAGCATTCTACCAATTATATAGGCACAGTTGGGCCTGAGGCCGGACAAATAGAAGCCAACCTTACAGGCCTGGATACTGTCCGTACTGGCTTGGCCCCCCAAAGTGCCCGTCAAGTTAGACAGCAATATGTTAATTATTTTATGGGTAGGGGGGCCATTGCAATGGGCCAGGATATATAATTTTTTACAATAAAAAAAATATTGCGGAAATCTGGCATTATATTTATTGCTTGCCTTTCTTTTGGGCTGTCTCCTAGGTTATGGTCGAGCAGTTGTAGTGCCAACTGTATTTTAATTTTAAAAATGTCTAAATAAGCTCCATTGCCACTGTAAACAACTTTTTTACAATTATAACCAAACTGATACTGAGCCTTGAAATAACAAACCACACATTTTTTAAAATCCTATAAGGAGATGTTTTTATTAATGGTTGTTATGCATTCAGTTCTGCATTTAGTATAAAATGTTCATAGACAAAAATATAATGATATCTTAATAATGTAGCAAAATATAATTATATTTAAATATTTCTACCTAATCCACAAAAAAAATATTTTTGGCTTTTTGATTTTCGCAAACAGGCTTTTTTTTTTTTTTTTTTTGGAAAATCAAGTTTTGTTTTTTTTTTTTTTTTTTAAAGCAAGTTTTTTTTATTTTTTTTTTTTTAATCAAGTTTTTTTTTTTTTTTTTGGTTTTTGCAAATCAAGTTTTTTAATTTTTTTTTGGTTTTTTAAAATCAAGTTTTTTTATTTTTTTGGTTTTTTAAAATTAATTTTTTTATTTTTTTTGGGTTTTTGCAAATCAATTTTTTTTATTTTTTTTGGTTTTTTAAAATCAATTTTTTTATTTTTTTTTGGTTTTTTAAAATCACTTTTTTTTTTTTGTGTTTTTTAGAAAATCAAGTTTTATTTTTTTGTGGATTTTTGAGGTATTTACGAGAAACAGCCCTCCTTTTTTACATTAGGTTAAACAGCCATTTATGTTCTGCCAAAAAAAGAAAGAGAAGGCCCAGAATGGGGTCAGCAAAACAGGAAATGAAGGACATGATTGATGTTTTGGGGTTTAAAAAAGGGCATTTAGATTCGTCCCAAAACATCAATCATGTCCTTCATTTCCTGCTGCATACGATCCAGCCGATTACGCATTTCATCAATGTCTTTATTCCAGGCCATTATTTGACCAATTAGCCGTTGGGCACTTTCAGAGGTGAAATAGTCACTTCTTGTTGTTGTACCTAAAGTGGAATGAAACCAAAAAATGTCTTTAGAAATATGCACACATACATAGTTTACCTTACCATAAATAAAGCTGTTGTCTCAGACACTGACCTGGTGGGGTGCCCATGTAGCCTAATTCCTCCACATCCTCGGGGGTGGCACTGTTGCTTGAATGAAGCACAACCAGATCCCCTAAAATAGAGTAGACAAATTACATTAAACAAAAGGCAGCCATGCATAGATTAACGTAAGCTGGTGTGTCAGACACTCACCTGGTGGGGTGCCCATGTCGCCCACCTCTCCTTCCTCCACATCCTCAATGGGACTTGGGCTGATTTCCCAATCATGTTTTGCTTGGGGTGGACTGTCTTCTTGTTGTTGGCTGAGTGATTTTTCCCCTATGTGAAACAAAAAATGATTAATCTAATTAGCACACAGATATTTTAGTACATAGTAATTTTCCAACATTTGTAGTGAAGTGGTTTGTGTAGAGTTCCTATTTTACCTCAATATTTAAAATTATAAAGACATATCGGATAGATAGATATCAATATCTCAAAATATAGTTAATAATCTTTTGATCTCTCTCTATATCTGGAACAAAATCTCTAAATATCTAACTAAATGTAAAGCAAAAAAATTAAGATAACTTCAAATATTCAAAAAGAATGTTTTACATTTCTATATCTATCTATCTACCTATCTCTATATTTCTCTCTCTCTATATATTTCTCTCTCTCTCTCTCTCTCTCTCTCTCTCTCTCTCTCTATATCTATATATCTATATCTATATCTATATCTATATATATATATATCTCTATATATCTATATATATATATCTCTATATATATATATCTCTATATATCTATATATATATATATCTATATATATATATATATATATCTATATATATATATCTATCTATATATCTATATATATATCTATATATATATATATATATCTATATATATATATAGATATAGATATATATATCTATATCTATATATATATATATATATATATAGATCTATCTATAGATATGTAACGAGGTTTATTAAAAGATCGTTTAAAACGATGAACAAAAAATCGGATAGGAAGGAAAAGCACATGGAGCAGTATACAAGGTAATAAACACAAGAGAAAAACACGACAAGTACTTACTTTTTTTAAGAACTTTCCGGATACGTCGGTATTGATCCGGCTCCCTGAGTTTCAGGTCAGACCATCTTTTTCTCAATTGATCTTTGGAGCGCTGGACCCCAAAAGATGCCTGCAAAGTCTCCACGACCTTCGCCATTATTTTGGCCTTGCGCAAATTTGGCCGTGCGTACGGCCCATAATTGCCATCATAGTCGTCTTTGTGAAGAATGGCCACCATCTCCACCATCTCTTTAAAACTCATATTAGAGGCCTTAAATCTAGGCCTCATAGATTTCGTTGACGTTCCAGCCTCCGGGCTGTCTCCACTACCTGAGGTCGTCAACATTTCAGGTGTCTCCGCCATTCTTTATCTCCACTACGCGCCGTAACAAAAAATGGGCGGAGAACATGAGTTAAAATCGAACGTCAGGGGTGGGCGACGCAGGCGGAGTTTCACACATGCGTAGTGTATAAAGAGGGGCCTTGCGCACGTGTCGTACGTACGTTCTGTGCGTCGAATTAGGGGGCGGAGAACATGAGTTAATTTCGAACGTCAGGGGCGGGCGACGCAGGCGGAGTTTCACACATGCGTAGTGTATAAAGAGCCTTGCGCACGTGTCGTACGTACGTTCTGTGCGTCGAATTAGGGGGCGGAGAACATGAGTTAATTTTGAACGTCAGGGGCGGGCGACGCAGGCGGAGTTTCACACATGCGTAGTGTATAAAGAGCCTTGCGCACGTGTCGTACGTACGTTCTGTGCGTCGAATTAGGGGGCGGAGAACATGAGTTAATTTCGAACGTCAGGGGCGGGCGACGCAGGCGGAGTTTCACACATGCGTAGTGTATAAAGAGGGCCCTTGCGCACGTGTCGTACGTACGTTCTGTGGTAGGTGATAGTGGACCAGGACGTTACAAAACGAAGGTAATTTTAGATATATATTTTTTGGGTTTTATGGTCATGACTTTGTAGCAAGCGGCCTATATGGCTTGATAGATTGATGAGGCCTACATAGGGAGAAGATGATGAGAGATTAGCAGAAACCTATAATAAAAGTGTTTTTTGTCTTGTGACTTCATCTTTTCCAGATATAATGAATCCCCTATTTAAGGATCCAGAGTTCCTTACAGCTTTTATTTCGAAATATCGAGAGATGAGGAATTTGTGGGAGGTGAAACACCCTCAGTATTATGCAAAGCATGTGAGGAAGTCAACGCTGGAGAGACTTCTGGCCTTTGTCCAGGCGACCATCCCGGAAGCAACAATGGAGACATTGCTCAAGAAAATTGGGGTCTTGAGGAACATGTATAAGAGGGAGCATAAGAAGATCCAGGAATCAAGGAGATCAGGAGCATCAGCAGATGATGTTTATGTACCCAGGTTGTGGTACTACAATCAACTCCGTTTTCTGGATGACCAGAATGAAGCCAGGCCATCACTTTCAACCCTTCCCTCCACCCTTCCCTCCACCCTTCCCTCCACCCCAGCAGAGGCTGATGAGGAGCAAGCTGGGTCTTCCATCCTGGAGGAACCAGATATGACCATCTGGAGTCAGGTCAATTATTTTAACAAATATTTACTGTACTAATATTAATGATGTTAACTGGATGTTATAATTGTCTAAAATAATTTGGCACTCAAAATTGTGTATACATATCAATTGACAGTAGTGGCTAAATATGTTTGGCACCTGCTTGAAATAATTAGGGTGTCTGATTAGACTCTTTTATTAAAGAGATGTATTCACATTGAATTTGCTATTCATGAGAAGCAAACTGTGTGTCATTGATGAACCCAAAAAAATATACTCAAACTATTGTCCTTTTTTTATACACAGGATGAGTCCATCCAGGAGGAATGTGGGGAAAGTGGCAGGCAGGAGGAGACCGGGCCCATGGACAGCCTGGAGGAGGCCGGATTCACCATCATCCTGGAGGAGGCTGGGCCCAGTGTCAGGCAGGAGGTGGCTGCTCCCAGTGAGGTGGCTGCTCCCAGTGAGGTGGCTGCTCCCAGTGAGGTGGCTGGGCCAAGTGAGGTGGCTGGGCCCAGTAGGAGCCTGACCGAATCCCAAGTGCCTCCCCTCCACCTTCCCAAAAAAAGGGCCAGGAAGGGGATGGTCACACAGGACGCATCCCTGCGCCTCATGCAAGAGGCCACCCGTTTTTTAAGGAGCCCCCCCGAAGTGGAAGAATCCTATGGCTGCTACTTAGCCAGCAGGCTTCTTCAGATGGATTGGGAGCAGCGCCTCATTTGTGAGCGCCTATTTGGGGAAACAATCCATAAGGGGCTGCAGGGCACGCTAACACAAAACACCCAACTACATGAGGCAGCCCCCCCTCCTCCTCCTCCTCCTCCTCCTCCTCCTCCTCCTCCTGCCACAACTGAAACACCAGAGCCACAGCCTCAAAAGAAGGCTACAGGGAAGGCTGCAGGGCAGCGTGGAGGAAAGGCTGCAGGGAAGAGAAGAAAGTGATGACCTGGGTTCAGTCTGGTCTGACAGAAGACGCAGGCTGTTGTAGGACCACAGTCTGGGGACATCTAGATCATCTGCTGGTGCTGTTGATCTCTGGGATTCTTGGACCAGATTGTGCTCCCTCTTATATGGACTCCGCAAGATCCCAATTTTCTGGTACACCTACTTTTTCCAGCGTTGACTTCCTCTTTATTTTATTTTGACCATGTATAAATGGATCTTTTTTGAGTTTAGCAAAAGACTTTATGTGTTTTCTTTGAAATCATTGATTTTACACACAATGTTAAATTAACAAGGGACAACAATCTCATTGAGTTTGGAAAAAACACACCAAAAATACATTACTAATGTTAATAATGTTCAAGTGGTAAGTCTTGAAAATAAAAAAATTTACATAACCAAAAACGGTGCTTTGGGTTAACTTTATCTAAATACTAAAAAATAATCACTATAAAAAAAAAACAGAATAATGGGTTCTTTGTGGTAACTTTACAAACCTAAAAAAAAAAAAAAAAAAAAAAAAGGGGAAAAAGTATTATTAGTATGGAAACATTGTTTTTAAAATGCATACTATATCATTCATGAGATCAAAGAGAAAAAGAATCCAGAAATCAGTTTGGGAGAACTCTGATTATGAACAGCAAAACACCTTCGTTCTTTAGAGCCTTCGTAAAGAAGAAATAAAATGCGCTGCATTCAACGATCACAGATTTTGCAGCGTGATGAATGTGCTACCTACAATACGAACACTAGTTTTACTAGACCGAGTGCTTCCGTTTAGTTTTTGCTTATGAGCATGCGTCGTTTTTTTGTCCGTCGGACTAGCATACAGACGAGCGGACTTCGGGGTCCGTCGTAGTTACGACGTAAAGATTTGAAGCATGCTTCAAATCTAAAGTCCGTCGGATTTGAGGCTAAAAAAGTCCGTTGAAAGTCCGGAGAAGCCCACACACGATCGGATTACCAGCCAGCTTTAGTCCGTCAGCGTCCGTTGGACTTTTGTAGACGAAAAGTCCGACCGTGTGTACGCGGCATAAGAGTTAATATGGGAAAAACATTTCTCCTTTCCACTGATGCTTTCCAATCCATTGGGACAAAAAGTGAGGTGAAATCTTCTGAAGAGGAGGAAAGACAGCAAAACAAATGTCACAGGGGTGATAACCCTTCCCTATGTTTTCCAAAAAGCTTAAAAAAGATTTTTTGGCTGGAGCTAAACACGTTAAAAATGTACCCGTTCAAAATTACAAAGAGATTCTACTTAACAACAAACCTACAGCCTGTATACTGCTGTTCAGAGTATATAGGGCCTGGTGGCCCCACACCTTTCCTTATTTTAATTTGGGTGCGGGGTTCCCCTTAATATCCATACAAGACCCAAAGGGCCTGGTAATGGACTGGGGGGTACCCATGCCGTTTGTCTCACTGATTTTCATCCATATTGCCAGGACCCGACATTACATTAAACCCGCAAGCAGTTTTAAATGAGATTTTTTCCTTTAAAAATGACATTTGGTGCAGGGACTGTTCTAAACACGGGAAACACGCGTCACTTTACAGGCATACTATAGACACCCCTCAGGTACGATATTTAAAGGAATATTTCACTTTTTTTTTTTACTTTAAGCATCATTAAAATCACTGCTCCCGAAAAAACGGCCGTTTTTAAAAGTTTTTTTTGCATTGATACATGTCCCCTGGGGTAGGACCCGGGTCCCCAAACCCTTTTTAGGACAATACCATGCAAATTAGCCTTTAAAATGAGCACTTTTGATTTCGAACGTTCGAGTCCCATAGACGTCAATGGGGTTCTAAAGTTCGTGCGAACTTTCGGTCCGTTCGCAGGTTCTGGTGCGAACCGAACCGGGGGGTGTTCGGCTCATCCCTACTGAGAATAAAGGTATTAGATATTCGAATGCCATTGTAGGGATGTTTATGGCTCTGGGAAAGTCATTGTAGGGTATCCTTTGGAGAGTAGAAGTCCAGGCCTCTATGGATGCTTGGATTGTTGCGGTCTTAGCTATATATACTTTCTGGTGTGCAGCTCATGCAATTAATAGGGAGGTTAGGTCTCGGTTTAGTAAAATAGATTACTCAATATTAACCCAACGTTTAGTGGGGCTGGGTTCAAACCAGGCTCTAAGTTCACCCAGTATAGTTGCCTTATGGTAAACTTGAATATTGGGTAAATTTACGACACCTTGATGTTTGTGTCTATAGAGCTATTCTCGGTTTGCCTGAGTTCCAAATGTATGTATTCATATATTTATTTAAAGCTGCAAAGAAATTAGCTGGGAGGGAGATAGTGATAGTGCGGAAGAGGTAAAGTATCTTAGGGAGAAATGTCTCAAATTTTCTGTAGCTAAGGAGGTATTGTTTGATGTTTTGTAAGAGTTGAGTAAAGTTGGTTTCATATAGTGTGAATACTGGAGATGTATTTACACTATATGAAAAGGAAGTATAGTCTTTTTCATTGACATGTATACAGCGCCACGGGTCATTCAGAAAGTTTCTCCTCAAAAAGATTTGGAGTGTTTGTCTTACATGGGAAATAGAGTTTGAAATGTCTAGTGTTTGGTCTCTGATGGCGTTAAAGTCACCCATAAACAGAAGTGGGCCCCTACGGACTGCCTCTATTTTCTTGTAGAGAGAATTTAAAAACTTAAAGAGGAGGTCCAGCCTAGGTGAAAAAAATGAAAAGTCAGCAGCTACAAATACTGTAGCTGTTGACTTTTAATATTAGGGCACTTACCTGTCCAGGGAGCACGCAATGTCAGCACCCCAGCCGATCTTGGAATCAATTTCCAGGTGCTGCCACCACTATTCCTGGTAAGGGAACTGCTGGTCCCCTACTGCACATGCGCAAAGAGCTATGCTTCATAATTGGCGGGTGAGGGAAGGAGGAGGGGGCCGAACTTCTGGAAGATGGGGCCGCAGCCCGTCTCCTGGAAGTGGGGAAAGGGACCTGTCAAAAACAGGTCCCCGTTCCCCCCTCCCCCCAAAAGGTGCCAATTGTGACACCAGAGGGGGGGAGGAAGGGTATAAGAGGAAGTTCCACTTTTGCTTTAAACTGACCAAAATTAGGTGCATAGAGGTTAACAATCATTTAGATAACATTTTGATATTGCATATCAAAATTATGTAGCGTCCTTTAGAGTCTGTGTGTAATTCTTGCATAGTGAAGGCCACTGATGAGCTAATGGCTATAAGAACACCATTTTTCTTTACTGGGGCATTAGCAGTAAAAACATATAGTGGAAGCATTGTGGGGCTTTGGAGGCGCAGAAGTGGGTCTCCAGGATACAGAAAACATTGGGGGGGGTAGTTTCATTGCCTCTTTCCATGCTGCCCTGCAGTTAAAGGAGCTGTTAAGCCCATGGGTGTTAAGATAAAATAGTGTGATATTCATGGTATGGGCTTATTGATATGCAGAGTTGTAAGTTACCAAAATCTTGAAGGATGGGTATCCATGGGATCATCTTGCACAGTCTGTCGAGGGGGTCTTCAGAGGTGTAGGGTAGATGCCAGTTGCTCTGTAAGGTGGCAGGTAGTCTTTGTGATGCAGGAATGTTCATCTGAAAATGCAAGGAATGACTGCAAGAGGTAAACATAAGTAACATGGTCCAAACAGTAGGTGAAAACAAGACACCAAGGAAAAACCAGAACATAAAATTGTGTACCATTTCTGCACTAAAAAGAAGAAAAGAAAAAGTATGGATAATCCAAATTTATTACTGAGTAGCAGCCGCAACTCTAAGGTGAGCAGGGGTCTCCTTAAGCTCTGTAGGGACAGCTTCCCTTGTATGTATAAGGGGGTACAAACAAGAATGTCCCCAACAAATATATAATGGGCTGATTGCCTTCTCCAATGTGAAGTAAACATTGTGTAAAGGTGGTTGTTCAGCGGTCTGAGATGTTGTCAGGGCGTCTTGGCGGAGAGACATTTCTCCTTCGCTGGGCAGGTTAGTCTGAGGGTGGAAGTAGATTCCATGTTCAGAGGGGACTAAGGCCATCATCGAGTGTGGTGATTACATATTTTCTGTTGTTTCTAGTGATCACCAGTTTGACCGGTGGGCTCCATCTGTATAAGATTTTGTGGTTCTGCAACATTTTTTTAACATAGCGTGCCATCGGGGTGTGTTGGGAGAGTTTTGCGAATAGCTTGATCTCTGCATAGGGGTCTTTCACGTGGAAAAAGCGGATCCGAAATATGACATCCCTAGAGATGTGTTCTGAGAGGAATGGAGGTTTGGGCAGTCTGTGAGCCTGGTCACTTATGCTTGAATCTCTGGTAGAAGGGTAGTTATCATTTGGTGTATGTATCTTTTAGGGTCTCCAGGTAACACAGACTCTGTGACCCCCCCTGAATTTAAGATTGTTATGCCTAGAACGGTCTTCTAGGTCTGCATCCACTAGGTCATTATGAGCTTCTGAAAACTCTCCCAGCTTGTTTTCCATGTGGTCCACCCTGTTCCCTAATTCTACTACTTCAGCTTTTATATTTGAGTCTGCTGAAAGCATGTCTCTGTACAGAGTGCTGCGGAGGGCGACTAACATGCTTTTCATAGTTCTGTCCACGATAGGTTGGCCTGTGGTTGGAGATTGTGTTATGGGGTCATTAGGGTCACTGGAGTCCTCCATGAGGTTGACCTCCCCTTCCTCCTCATCTGTATCCTGCAGCCTGGGCCTGGATTTCTGGTGGCACTGGGAAGGGGAGATTTGGTTACTTGCCTGCCCTGATCTGTGTGGTGAGTAGCCTGCTACCATGTCCAGCCTGTGGGTCCGTGAGGAGGTTTGCCTCATGGGGCCACCACTGAAGAAGCCATTTTGGCTTTGAGAGTTCTCGGTGAAGATGAAGATCTCAGCTAATTTTTGGGGTCCACCATGGGACTTTCTTTCACTCATCTTTTTCCCAGATGTGTTGGGAAGGTCTCCACAGGTCTGGGGGTATTTTTTGCTGCCCCTTGTCGCTGTGTGCCACTTCTGAAAGCTGAGGTGTCCTGGAGCCATGTTACACTGCAGCCATCTTCCAAGCTGCCGGCCACGCCCCTCCACGCAAACAGCATCTCAAATTACCTCAATCATACAAGGTGACCTTTAAAACCTTGGCACTAGGATTGAGGCAATAAAATATAAAGTGGAAAAGACAATCTCCAGGGCTAATCAGAATTTGTCTGCATACAAGATTTACAGGATCAACTAGACACTGCAATTTCCAAAATTGATGACTGGTACAGCTGGGCTTACTATCACTTGATCCACCGTCAACTTCACATCAAAAATACACTGGTTCTGCCAAACCACTGAGCCCAATTACTCCGGTCTGGCTAAAACAGCAACCAAAGGGATCTAAGGACTCTCACCCACTGTGATAACCAGGATCTTTTCCCTTATGTTTTCCTCATCCCCTCACTTTTTTAATTTCCTTGTCCAGTGATCTCAAATCCTCTACTGACTGAGTGACTGTTCCTTAGGGAACTCCTAATTTCTATTTGGGCCTTACAGGTGCAGGGACAACATTGTTATACCTCTCCCTCCCTTTGGTCTTAGTTCCTCTATTGGACATTCTGTTATTATTAGTGATCATTTGATTGTTTGTCCCCATGTCAGGGGAGGCTCGGGTACTGGGAGTGGGGGGGTTGGATTTAGCCTCTCGGGCCCTTCCTGACATGGAAATTTTCTAACCTGATGGTTTGCTGGAAGTCAATATAAGTTGGGTACTAAATTTTTCCAATTTTTTTATAGGGATAGTTTCCTTGTTCTACATTGCAGGTCCTTTGTTTGGGGGCCCTGAGTGAAAGGCACTCCAGGGGTGGGGGGGATTGGAGGGGGGATTTATCATATCCTCACAGTAACCTGTTACTCCCTAGAGAAGGGTCCTCCCCCTACGTTGAGCTAAAAGAGGAGGTTGCTTGAGCCAGAGCAGATGTAGTGCTCCTCCCTCTGCCTCTATGCTTTGAATGTTGGTTTATGTAGCGGTAGATGCTAATCTGCCACATGATCAGGTGTTATTGTTTAAACATGTTAGAGTGAGAATGGACAGGATTGTTTCCATCTCCTGAGTCCTGGGGAGGTCCACAGAAGTGTTTTTCATGATCTCCACAGGCCCATCCTCTCTTTGGGTCTTTCCCATGTCTTCTATTTCTTTTCACATTCCTTTTACTTTTTCAGGCACCAGGGATGTTCCATAAGTACATGGCTCAGGGGTACTGGCCCCTCTCCTACCTGGACTAGGTCATTCTCAGCTGAGTACATCTGGTGGAAGGTCTCTGCTCAGTCGTGCTTTTACTATCTTCTCTGATCTATTGCCTCGATTGAAGGAAACTCCTCACCTATGTGAGTCACTTCCCACAATGTACAGGGTCTGAATTCTCCACTGAAACACCATAAATATTTCCAACACTCTCATTTACAACAGATAGAGATGCTCCTCTTACAAGAAACCCACTTCCCTAAACATTATAACCCTAAATTGTTCCACTCTAAATTTCCCCAATTCTACTTAGTCAATGTGGAGGACAAGACTAAAGGAGTGGGGATCTTCTGCTCCAAAAATACCACCTTCTCACCAACGCAGGAAATCAAGGACCCTATTGGTCCTTGAGACAAATGTATACAGGGCCCATCCAAAGACCTCAATAGGAGCATTGGTACAAACTATTAGGTATCAGTGCATGTCGGAGTCACGGTGTGGACACACAAAGGTCCAAGTTTATAATGCCGAGTATTGTCATCATATTGAAATATGGTATTGTGTCTGGGCTAACTAGCCTATCTATTCAATAATAAGCTAGTGCCCCTTATGGTCCAAATTTCCCATAGTTGGTTGAATTTCGTACAAGTGAGGGAGTTGATAGCTAGCATATGTTCAAATGAATAATTTTGTTGGACTAGAGAGGTCACTTCAGAAAGATTGGGAGATATGTCATGTAAGGAAACGTCCCACACTCTAAGTGCTTCCTTCAGCACACTGCTTCCTCCAGTCTGGAACTTCAGATATCAGATATTGAAGCCCATATATTGTAAGAACCAGGCAAGACTAGCTCAGTTACAAAACTGCAACATCGAACTGTTTATTTAACAAATTCACCCAAATATATACACCAGTAGGACATCTATCTAGCAATACAAACTGGAATATTTTATATTTTGCCACAAGTTGCGGGAAAATGACAAACTTTTTTTTTTGCACAAAGTTGTCACTAAATGATATATTGCTCACACATGCCAAGGGCATATGTGGAATTGCACCCCAAAATAAATGATGCTGCTTCTCCTGAGTACGGGGATACCACACATGTGGGATTTTTTGGGAGCCTAGCCGCGTACGGGGCCTTGAAAACCAAGCACCGCCTTCAGGATTTCTAAGGGCGTAAATTTTGATTTCACTCCTCACTACCTATCACAGTTTCGAAGGCCATAAAATGCCAAGATAGCACAAACCCCCCCAAATTACCCCATTTTGGAAAGTAGACTCCCCAAGCTATTTGCTGAGAGGCATGGTGAGTATTTTGCAGCTCTCATTTGTTTTTGAAAATGGAGAATGGAAAGAAAAATGTTTTTTTTTTTTCTTTTTTCAAATTTCAAAACTTTGTGACAAAAAGCGAAATCTGCAAAATACTCACCGTACCTCTCAGCAAATAGCTTGGGGTGTCTACTTTCCAAAATGGGGTCATTTGGGGGGGGGGGGTTGTGCCACCTGGGCATTCTATGACCTCCAAAACTGTGATAGGTAGTGAGGAGTGAAATAAAAAATGTACACCCTTAGAAAGCCTCAAGGTGGTGATTGGTTTTCGGGTCCCGTATGCGGCTAGGCTCCCAAAAAGTCTCACACATGTGGTATCCCATACTCAGAAGCAACAGAATGTATTTTGGGGTGTAATTTCACATATGCTCATGGCATGTTTGAGCAATATATCATTTAGACAACTTTGTGCAAAAAAAAATGTATTTTTTCCGCAACTTGTTTCAAAATATAAAATATTCCATGGACTCGACATGCCTCTCAGAAATTAGCTTGGGGTGTCTACTTTCCAAAATGGTGTCATTTGGGGGCCTTTTAAACTGTCCCGGCATTTTATGCACAACATTTAGAAGCTTATCTCACACATCACCCACTCTTCTAACAACTTGAAGACAAAGCCCTTTCTGACACTTTTTGTTTACGTGAAATTTTTATTTTTTTTTGCAAGAAAATTTCTTTAAACCCCCAAACATTATATATATATTTTTTTAACGCAAAGGACCTACAGATTAAAATGGTGGGTGTTTAATTTTTTTTTTTTTACACAGTATTTGCGCAGCGATTTTTCAAACGCATTTTTTTTGGAAAAAACACACTTTTTTTAATTTTAATGCACTAAAACATACTATGTCGCCCAAATGTTTGATGTTATAAAAAATATGATCTTAGGCCGAGTACATAGATACCAAACATGACATGCTTTAAAATTGCACACAAACGTGCAGCGGCGACAAACTACATACATTTTTAAAAGCCTTTAAATGCCTTTACAGGTTACCACTTTAGATTTACAGAGGAGGTCTACTGCTAAAATTATTGCCCTCGATCTGACCTTCGCGGTGATACCTCATATGCACGGTGCAATTGCTGTTTACATATGACGCCAGACACTTGCGTTCGCCTTTGCGCAAGAGCAGGGGGGGACAGGGGTGTTTTTTTTTTTTTTATTATTTATTTTGCTTTTTATTTTATTGTAAACTGTTCCTTTCATTTATATTTGTTTATCATTTTTATTATTATCTCAGGGAATGTAAATATCCCTTATGATAGCAATAGGTAGTGACAGGTACTCTTTTTTGCAAAAATTGGGGTCTATTAGGCCCTAGATCTCTCCTATGCCCCCAAAGCATCTGACCACAGTGTGATAAAATGCTTTCCCAATTTCCCAATGCTCGGAGCTTCCGGTTTCTTAGGCCATAGAGATGATTGGAGCCATTCTGGTCTCTGATCAGCTCTATGGTCAGCTGGCGGAACCACCGGCTGCATTCTCAGGTTCCTTGGTGGGACAGCAGAGCCAGAGAAAACCATGGAAGATAGTGGGGGGGACATTCCCTCCCACTGCTTGTAAAAACAGTCTAGAGGCTAATTAGCCACTAGGATTGCTTTTACATGAAAGCTGAAAAGAATGATACCAAGATGATGCCTAAACCCGCAGGTATCATTCTGGTATAACCACTCAAAGTCCAGCAACATACCAGTATGTTGCTGGTCCTTGTTGGGCATATATTGTAATTTTTTTTATCATGCAGCCTGTGGGCTGAACGAAAAAAGAGATAGATCATTGGGTATGCCCACCATTAAAATACCTCCCTTCATCCACCCACTTCTAATGATGGGCATACATGCAGCGTTAATATATGCCGAAGCATGGGGGCATCCGCCCCAAAAGGTAGAAGCAAATTGTTCCTCCGCCCCTGCTGCCCCCATGCTTTGGCATATATGCTCTTTATATATGCTCTTTTTTTTAACTGTGGTGGTGAAATCACCTCCTAAAGCGCTGGAGTCACGGCTTTATGTATCGTGGGAGCAAACGCTGTTGCTGTCAAGATAAATAAATCCGCGCTGCAGCTGAATAGCGTACCTGCTAAGCAAATGATGGCTAACAATAAAACAAAGTAACATTACAGTATAACAGTAAGACGTACCAAACCTGCAAAGCACATACAAAATAAAAACATAGTAAAAAATAAAACATTTTTTAACGCAACCTGTGTCTAAAATATATATATGCCGAAGCATGGGGGCATCCACCCGCAAAAGTTAGAAGCAAATCGCTCCTCCGCCCCTGCTGCCCCCATGCTTCGGCATATATGCTAAAGTATGTAACTGTGGTGGTGAAATCACCTCCGACAGCGCTGGAGTCAAGGCATTATGTATCATAGGAGCAAACGCTGTTGCTGTCAAGATAAATAAATCCGCGCTGCAGCTGAATGGCGTACCTGAAAACAAAAAAACGGTTAACAAGAAAACACAGTAAACAGTAAAGTATACAAAAATTACATACCTGAAAAGCAAACAGGATAAAACATGATAACAATAAAATATTGCAGAATAGAATACAGTAAAAAAGAGCAGAACAATAGAGAGAATAGAGAGAGAGAGAGTGAGAGAACAATAAAAGGACAACTATTTTTGTTTTTTTTATTTTATTTTTTTTTGGTTTTTTATTTTTTTTTTACACTTTTTTTTGTAACTACCCTTTGTAACTGTAACCGGTTCCAGGTTCGGGTCTCTCAAAATGCGATGGCATCTTGGGAGACTCTGTGAAAGTGTGCCTAGTCTGTGCAATACTGTACCCTACGCTAAAAGTCCACTAGTGTATGGTAGCATTCAAAACATTCACCAATGCAAAGACCAGGATTGTCAGGACAGGAAGGACAATAATAACGGGTGTCAAGCCTATAGCTGCGCTTTCTGCAGACACATTTTCTTTGGGGGGCTCGTTGGGTAGGGGTACGCGGGAGGACATAAGGAAAATGCCTCTCATGCAGCCGGCTTACTGCATTTGGTTGGTGATGGTGAGGTGGAGCACCGTCTGGAAACAGAAGGGCTCTGACGATCTCTTCCTGGAATTTAAGGAAGGATCCAGTCCATCCTGAAGCTCTGTATAGCACATGAGAGTTCAGCAAAGCCAATTAAAATAAATAAACAGACACTTTTTTATACCAGCGTCTGGCCTTACGGGCAACTAGGTACAGCACCAACAACTGGTCGTTGAGATCCACCACTCCCATATTTTGGTTATATTCCTGGACAGAGAGGGGTTTCTCCATAACACCAGTCGCTGTAGTAATTTGGACCGTCGTGTCTGCATGAAGGGAGGTAAGAATGAAAACATTCTTATTATCCCTCCACTTTATAGTGAGCAAGTTATTACACTTCAAGCAGGCTCTCTCCCCTAGCCTAAGATGGGAATCTACAAGCCGCCGGGGAAAGCCCCGGGCAATTAGATCGCACTGTGCCACATGCTCCAATCTGATGATCAAAAAAGGTGACTAAAAAGTGGCACGCTCGTGTAATAATTGTCCACATACAAATGGTACCCCTTTCCGAATAAGGGTGACACCAAGTCCCACACAATCTTGCCAGCGCTTCCTATGTAGTCAGGGCAGTTTATCGGCTCTACGTGGCTATTTCTTCCCTCGTAAACCATAAAACTACATGTATAGCCTTTGGCCCTGTCACAGAGCTTATACATCTTGTCCCCGTATCTGACACGCTTGCTGGGAAGGTACTCTTTGAATGACAATAGGCCAGAAAACTTAATCAGGGACTCATCAATGCAGACAACTTGATGGGGGAGTAAACAAGTCTGCAAAACATTTGTTGAAGTGGTTTACGAGGGGCCGAATTTTGTAGAGCCGATCAAATTCAGGGTCACCCTGAGGACGACAGAGTTCATTGTTGTTGAAATGCAGGAACCGCAAGATCTGCTCATAGCGTGTCCTGGTCATGGAAGCAGAGAACACAGGCATATGGTACATTGGGACAGTGGACCAATATGACCGCAACATACTCATTTTAACTATGCCCATGTTAAGGGATAGGCCCAGAAAGGTCTTAAATTCGGAGACCGTAATTGGTCTCCAATCTCTGGCAAGGGAGGACTGGGGAATAGTGGCGATGTGTTGACCAGCGTACAATTTTTTTTGGTCCACAATAGATCTATAGAGATCTTTGGTGAAAAATAGCGAATAGAAATCAAGTGACGTAAAATCAACTGTTTCCACCTGAATGCTGGGTTGGCCAGTGAATGAAGGAAGTACGGGTGCTGCAGAAGTGGTGGGTTCCCAAGTAGGATTGGCGAATTCTGCAGGAAGGACACTATGGGCATGACAGGCCTGTCCTTGTCTTCTTGGTGGCAGTGGGACACTACTTGTGCTTGCCACCTCACCAGCTTGAACTGCACTTATGGGACTTGCCACGTCACCACGTGTTACTGCAGTGCTGGATGTACGACCAGGGTATACTAGGCCGCTGGTGCTTGTCAGTTCACCAGAAGGAATAGCAGCGCTAGTACTTCTGTGCTCCATACAAGAGCCCTGTGGTTCTTGCACCTCAACAGCAGAAGAAGAAGATTGGGGTCTGGTACGCCTGACCTTGGCAGGGACCACAACACTGTCGTCAGAGCTATCTGTCATGGAGCCGCTGCTGTCTACAGGCTCGTATTCTGAGCCTGAATCTGACAGATGAGTGACTTCCTCTTCACTATCTGTCATGCTCAGAAACGTGTAGGCCTCTTCACTAGTGTACCTTCGATTTGCCATTTTGGGCTCTAAATTTAGTGGTACACTAGTGAGACTCACAGGCAAAAAAGCTCCTGACTGTCAGCGACTGTATCAAAATGCCACCAAAAAAACTGTTAGCGTTCGCAGGGATCAGGCCTGACTCTGCGAACGCTGCAGTTATGTATTTAGTGTTTTGTAAGTGTCAGTGATCGATCGATACTGCACTTGGGTGGGTTGGGCTGGGCTGGGCAGAGGGGCAAAACGCAGGTGCTAGCAGGTATCTGGCTGATCCCGCTAACACTGCATTTTTGGGGACCCTAAACTGCTGGGGACGCTAGTATAGATCTGATCAGATCAGATATTGATCCGTTCAGATACTATACCACTAAGGGAGGTGTATGCTGCGTGCGTGGGTGTAAGCGGTACTGGCACTAACCTGACGCTGCCTGGGGCGACGCAGACCTTATCTGACCCTAAAAATTTACTTATATCACCGCCGGGTGATCAGGGGGTTAAACCTTTATTAGGTAATAAATGGCGGGTGCCCTGAAACTATAAAAAACAAACTAACTAACCAGCGTCACCCGTAACAGTTATACGGTGATCACTGGTGAAAGGGTTAACTAGGGGGCAATCAGGGGGTTAAAACCTTTATTAGGTAGTATATGGGGGTACATGACGCTATAAAAAGCTGAAGGCAAACCTATATACTTACCTCCCTAACTAGCGTCACCTCTGACACTAATACAGCGATCAGAAAAATGATCGCTTAGTGACACTGGTGACGGGGGGTGATCATGGGGTTAAACCTTTATTAGGGGGGACCCTAGACCTAAAGGGGCCTACCACTAACTGCCCTACCACTTATAACTGTCACAAATGACACCAATGCAATAATCAGTAAAAAAAAAAAAAAAACTGCTATTGGTGTCACTGTGGCAGGGGGTGCAGGGGGGGTGATCGGGGGGTGATTGGAGGTGACTGGGGGGTGAAATGTGTGCCTAGAGTTTTCTACTGGAAGTGTAATGTTTGGTGCACTTACTTGATGTCTTTTCTCCTAGGAAGCCGGAACGAAAAGACTGACTAGAGATGACATCACTTCCTCTGCCGCTGTTTACATTACAGAGGCAGAGGAAGGTTTTCATTCATCAGGAGCGATCGCGAGGGGGTGGCCATGAATAGATGGCCTCCCCCTCAGCACAGATCGCTCCTGTAACAAAGCCAACTGTCGCAGGCACCGGGGGGTCCAGTCGGACCCCCAGCCCGCGGGCAAGCAGGGACGTACAGTTTAGCCCTTATGCCTGCCTGTGCCATTCTGCCGACGTACATCATCGCGCAGCGGTCGGCAAGTGGTTAAGAATAGTTGATTAGGCTGCAAGCAGGATGTGTGTGACCACAGTCCTGGCTGATCTGGGGTATAAATATATACCAAGGTTGAAAATTGCCAGTCCTGGGTTGGGAGGTGTTAGTATGCCCGTTAATGAGGATAGGAGTTTAAAAACTCGTTTCCAAAAGCTTGTTAGGCTTGGGCATTCCCATAGGGTGTGTAACAGATGCCCTATTTGGTCGAAATTCCGCCACCACTTAGGTGATGATGAGTTTGAGAACTTGGCCAACCTGCATGGGATATAATAAAAACTGTGCTTGATATTGAGTGTCAGTTCCCAATGCATGGTGCAGTGCGATGCTTGGTGGATTGCTTGGAAGGCTTTCTGCCATTGGAGGGGAGAGACCGTGGAGTACAGGTCCTATTCCCATTTAAGCAATGTATTGGTCTTTTGAAAGGTGTGTTTGTTTTGGAGGGTATTGTAAAGAATGGAAATTCCTCTGTCCACTGGTTTTTGTGAGTTGTAGAAATTCCATGCTGTGGGGTGTATTATGAGTTGTGGGATAGGGGTATTGGTCAGGAAGTGGACAATGCGAGCGCACGTGAATTTATGCTCTCTTGAGAGACCATATTCTGCTATCATTGTTTCAACTGATTTGGGTTTGGTTCCATTCATAAAGTCTTTAATGGACTTCATGCCATGTAGTGACAGGGATCTGAAGGATAGTGTAGAGCTTCTAGGATCGACAGAGGGTAGTTAATAGACTGTTTGTCTATTTTGGTGTGCAACTGCTGGTTTAGGTGTCTCCACGCTAGTATGGAGGCTTGTATGGACACTGTCATTGGAGAAATATCCCAAGGTAGAGTCACACTCTAGAAGAGTTTGTAGACTGGTAGGGACCAGTGCTGATTCTATCTCTGTCCAAACTGGGATGTCTTTGTCTCTGAACCAAAACTTGAGTTGATCCATATGGACCGCCCAAAAGTAATCGCGGATGTCTACCACTCCTGCCCCACCAATTAATCTGTGCTTAATCAGGTTAGACTGTTAACCTCTTGCTATCTTGTTCTCCGAGAGGAAGGATCCGGAGGAGACTTGACAGGGTTTTGAAGTATAGCTATGGTGTGGAAATGGTTAGAGCTCAAAATAAGTAGAGAATTTGGGGGAGTATGGTCATCCTGAAAGCTGCCAGCCTTCCTACCCAAGAGAGTTCATGCTGTGAGATTTGTGTTGTTCCTTGACCTTAGCTATGAGGGGATAGTGGCTGTTAGGATGATGTCCAAGCATGCAAACTCCATTTAAAGGGAAATTTTTGTTATAGATCTCGCTTGGTCGCTGTACTTATGCCAGCAGCTAAGATCAGGGATTTTGTATAGTTGACCTTGTAGTATGATATAGTACTAAATTGTGTCAGGATTTGTTGGATCTGTCATAATCAGGATTGCATCATCTGCAAAAAGGTTAATCACGTGTTGTTTGGAATGGATTTTGAAACCAGAGATTAAGGGATGTGTCCAAATTGCTTCTGCTAGGGGTTAAAATCATTAGGTTGAAGATGGTCAGGGACAGTGGACATCCCTGTTGAGTCCCATCAGAGATATTAAACGGTTTGGATAGAAGGCCAGAGGTGTAGACATGTGCCGACGGTTGCGAGTATAAGGCTAGAATCGCAGAGATTATAGTACCCTGAAATCCAAATTTACATAATACTGATGTTATATATTGCCAATGTACTCTATCGAACGCCTGCATCGATAGAGAGTAGCAGAGAAGGTGTTTGAGTTTGTTCTGCACCATGTATAATATTAAGAACTCTTCTGGTTGCATCGGAAGTCTGTCTGCCCCTTATAAATCCCATCTTTTTTACTAAAAATGGAATAATATCCGTAAGACGTTTGGCTAGTATTTTTGCGTATACTTTGATGTCAGTATTCAAAAGTAATGTTGGCCGTTGCAGTAGGATCCTTTCCGGGTTTGGGTATGGTGACAACTAGGGATAAGCTTCGAGTTCGAGTCGAACTCATGTTCGACTCGAACATTGGCTGTTCGCAAGTTCGCCGAACAGCGAACAATTTGGGGTGTTCGCGGCAAATTCGAATGCCGCGGAACACCCTTTAAAAGTCTATGGGAGAAATCAAAAGTGCTAATTTTAAAGGCTAATATGCAAGTTATTGTCATAAAAAGTGTTTGGGGACCCAGGTCCTGCCCCAGGGGACATGGATCAATGCAAAAAAAAAGTTTTAAAAACGGCCGTTTTTTCAGGAGCAGTGATTTTAATAATGCTTAAAGTCAAACAATAAAAGTGTAATATCCCTTTAAATTTCGTACCTGGGGGGTGTCTATAGTATGCCTGTAAAGGGGCGCATGTTTCCTGTGTTTAGAACAGTCTGACAGCAAAATGACATTTTGAAGGATAAAACTCATTTAAAACTACCTGCGGCTATTGCATTGCCGACAATACACATAGAAGTTTATTGATAAAAACGGCATGGGAATTCCCCAAAGGGGAACCCCGAACCAAAATTTAAAAAAAAAAATGACGTGGGAGTCCCCTTAAATTCCATACCAGGCCCTTCAGGTCTGATATGGATATTAAGGGGAACCCCGGCCAAAATTTAAAAAAAAAATTACGTGGGGTTCCCCCTAAATTCCATACCAGACCCTTCAGGTCTGGTATGGATTTTAAGGGGAACCCCGCGCCAAAAAAAAAAAAAAAAAAACGGCGTGGGGTCCCCCTAAAAATCCATACCAGACCCTTATCCGAGCACGCAACCTGGCAGGCCGCAGGAAAAGAGGGGGGGACGAGAGTGCGGCCCCCCCTTCCTGAACCGTACCAGGCCACATGCCCTCAACATTGGGAGGGTGCTTTGGGGTAGCCCCCCAAAACACCTTGTCCCCATGTTGATGAGGACAAGGGCCTCATCCCCACAACCCTGGCCGGTGGTTGTGGGGGTCTGCGGGCGGGGGGCTTATCGAAATCTGGAAGCCCCCTTTAACAAGGGGACCCCCAGATCCCGCCCCCCCCGTGTGAAATGGTAAGGGGGTACCCCTACCATTTCACTAAAAAACTGTCAAAAATGTTAAAAATGACAAGAGACAGTTTTTGACAATTCCTTTATTTAAATACTTCTTCTTTCTTCTATCTTCCTTCATCTTCTGGTTCTTCTGGTTCTTCTGGCTCTTCTGGTTCTTCCTCTGGCGTTCTCGTCCAGCATCTCCTCCGCGGCGTCTTCTATCTTCTTCTCCTCGGGCCGCTCCGCACCCATGGCATGGGGGGAGGCTCCCGCTCTTCTCTTCTTCTTCATCTTCTTCTCTTCTTCTTTTCTTCTCTTCTTCATTTTCTTCTCCGGGCCGCTCCGCACCCATGCTGGCATGGAGGGAGGCTCCCGCCAGGGCTGGACTGGGACAAAAATTTGGCCCTGGACTTCCTAATGACTGGCCCACTTTATTTTGAGTGTCCCCAACAGCGCCCCCCTTACATCAGAGTGTCCCCAACAGCGCCCCCCTTACATCAGAGTGTCCCCAACAGCGCCCCCCTTACATCAGAGTGTCCCCAACAGCACCCCCCTTACATCAGAGTGTCCCCAACAGCACCCCCTTACATCAGAGTGTCCCCAACAGTGCCCCCCTTACATCAGAGTGTCCCCAACAGCGTCCGCCTTACATCAGAGTGTCCCCAACAGCGCCCTCCTTACATCAGAGTGTCCCCAACAGCGCCCCCCTTACATCAGAGTGTCCCCAACAGCGTCCCCCTTACATCAGAGTGTCCCCAACAGTGCCCTCCTTACATCAGAGTGTCCCCAACAGCGCCCCCCTTACATCAGAGTGTCCCCAACAGTGCCCTCCTTACATCAGAGTGTCCCCAACAGCGCCCCCCTTACATCAGAGTGTCCCCAACAGCGCCCTCCTTACATCAGAGTGTCCCCAACAGCGTCCCCCTTACATCAGATTGTCCCCAACAGCGTCCCCCTTACATCAGAGTGTCCCCAACAGCGTCCCCCTTACATCAGAGTGTCCCCAACAGCATCCCCCTTACATCAAAGTGTCCTCAACAGCGTCCCCCTTACATCAGAGTGTCCCCAACAGCGTCCCTCTTACATCAGAGTGTCCCCAACAGCATCCCCCTTACATCATAGTGTCCCCAACAGCGCCCCCCTTACATCAGAGTGTCCCCAACAGCGCCCCCTTACATCAGAGTGTCCCCAACAGCACCCCCTTACATCAGAGTGTCCCCAACAGCATCCCCTTACATCAGAGTGTCCCCAACAGTGCCCCCCTTACATCAGAGTGTCCCCAACAGCGCTCCTCTTACATCAGAGTGTCCCCAACAGCATCCCCCTTACATCAGAGTGTCCCCAACAGCGCCCCCCTTACACCCTTACATCAGAGTGTCCCCAACAGCGCCCCTCTTACATCAGAGTGTCCCCAACAGCGTCCCCCTTACATCAGAGTGTCCCCAACAGCGCCCCCCTTACACCCTTACATCAGAGTATCCCCAACAGCGCCCCCCTTACATCAGAGTGTCCCCAACAGCGCCCCACTTACATCAGAGTGTCCCCAACAGCACCCCCTTACATCAGAGTGTCCCCAACAGCGCCCCCTTACATCAGAGTGTCCCCAACAGCGCCCCCCTTACATCAGAGTGTCCCCAACAGCGCCCCCTTACATCAGAGTGTCCCCAACAGTGCCCCCCTTACATCAGAGTGTCCCCAACAGCACCCTCCTTACATCAGAGTGTCCCCAACAGCGCCCCCCTTACATCAGAGTGTCCCAAACAGCGCCCCCTTACATCAGAGTGTCCCAGTCAGCAGCTCCCTTCACATCAGAGTCCCCACCAGCAGCTCCCTTCACATCAGAGTCCCCACCAGCAGCCCACTTCACATAGCAGTCACCACCAGCAGCTCCCTTCACATCAGAGTCCCCACCAGCAGCTCCCTTCACATCAGAGTCCCCACCAGCAGCCCACTTCACATAGCAGTCCCCAGCAGCAGATCACTTCACATCAGAGTCCCCACCAGCAGCCCACTTTACATCAGAGTCCCCACCAGCAGCCCACTTTACATCAGAGTCTCCACCAGCAGCTCACTTCACATCAGAGTCCCCACCAGCAGCTCACTTCACATAGCAGTCCCCACCAGCAGCCCACTTCACATCACAGTCCCCATCAGAGAGCCCCCATCAGCAGCCCTTCACATCAGTGTCCTCCCTCTTCTCCCCCTCCCACATCTACTCACCATTTTGAAGGTAGCTTCTCGTTCCTCTCTCCAGTCATTTGATAACAAATGATAGGGGAGAGAGGAAGGAAAGTCTGCCGTTGGTCTATCTCCCCCTGCAGGCTGGAGGGAGCATAACGCCTAATGGAAGGAAGCTTCTCCTCCTGACAGGAGTGAAATTGCGATCACTCACTGTCAGAGAGGAGCGGCTCCAGGACTGCACCTGACTGGCCCACTGAGCCATCAGCCCACCAGGAATCTCCCGGTAGTCCCTATGGCCAGTACAGGCCTGGCTCCCGCTGTGTGATGGCGCTCCTCGTCTGACAGTTCTTAAATAACGGGGGCGGGGCCACCCGGTGACCCCGCCCCCCTCTGACGCACGGTGACTTGACGGGACTTCCCTGTGACGTCACGGGGAATGCCACAGGGAAGTCCCGTCATGTCCCGTGCGTCAGAGGGGGCGGGGCCACCCGGTGACCCCGCCCCCCGTTATTTAAGAACTGTCAGACGAGGAGCGCCATCACACAGCGGGAGCCTCCCTCCATGCCAGCATGGGTGCGGAGCGGCCTGGAGAAGAAAATGAAGAAGAGAAGAAGAGAAGAAAAGAAGAAGAGAAGAAGATGAAGAAGATGAAGAGAAGAGCAGGAGCCTCCCCCCCATGCCATGGGTGCGGAGCGGCCCGAGGAGAAGAAGATAGAAGACGCCGCGGAGGAGATGCTGGATGAGAACGCTGGAGGAAGAACCAGAAGAGCCAGAAGAACCAGAAGAACCAGAAGATGAAGGAAGATAGAAGAAAGAAGAAGTATTTAAATAAAGGAATTGTCAAAAACTGTCTCTTGTCATTTTTAAAATTTTTGACAGTTTTTTAGTGAAATAGTAGGGTTACTTTTGTACCCCCTTACCATTTCACACGGGGGGGGCCGGGATCTGGGGGTCCCCTTGTTAAAGGGGGCTTCCAGATTCCGATAAGCCCCCCGCCCGCAGACCCCCACAACCACCGGCCAGGGTTGTGGGGATGAGGCCCTTGTCCTCATCAACATGGGGACAAGGTGTTTTGGGGGGCTACCCCAAAGCACCCTCCCAATGTTGAGGGCATGTGGCCTGGTACGGTTCAGGAGGGGGGGGGCGCACTCTCGTCCCCCCCTCTTTTCCTGCGGCCTGCCAGGTTGCGTGCTCGGATAAGGGTCTGGTATGGATTTTTGGGGGGACCCCACACCGTTTTTTTTTTTTTTTTTTTATGCGCGGGGTTCCCCTTAAAATCCATACCAGACCTGAAGGGTCTGGTATGGAATTTAGGGGGAAGCCCACATTATTTTTTTTTTAAATTTTGG
Organism: Aquarana catesbeiana; assembly: GCF_042186555.1. Classification (NCBI taxonomy): domain Eukaryota; kingdom Metazoa; phylum Chordata; class Amphibia; order Anura; family Ranidae; genus Aquarana; species Aquarana catesbeiana. Next base: position 280,639,578 of record NC_133328.1, read on the forward strand.
CCGGGGTTCCCCTTAATATCCATACCAGACCTGAAGGGCCTGGTATGGAATTTAGGGGGACTCCCACGTCATTTTTTTTTTTTAATTTTGGTTCGGGGTTCCCCTTTGGGGAATTCCCATGCTGTTTATATCAATGAACTTCTATGTGTATTGTCGGCAATGCAATAGCCGCGGGTAGTTTTAAATGAGTTTTTTCCTTCAAAATGTCATTTTGCTGTCAGACTGTTCTAAACACAGGAAACATGCGCCCCTTTACAGGCATACTATAGACACCCCCCAGGTACGAAATTTAAAGGGATATTACACTTTTATTGTTTGACTTTAAGCATTATTAAAATCACTGCTCCTGAAAAAACGGCCGTTTTTAAAACTTTTTTTTGCATTGATCCATGTCCCCTGGGGCAGGACCCAGGTCCCCAAACACTTTTTATGACAATAACTTGCATATTAGCCTTTAAAATTAGCACTTTTGATTATTCATGTTCGTGTCCCATAGACTTTAACGGTGTTCGCGTGTTCGAACGAACTTTTTTCCTGTTCGCATGTTCTGGTGCGAACCGAACAGGGGGGTGTTCGGCTCATCCCTAGTGACAACATAACATAAGCAGTTAACATCTCCTTAGAAAAGGAGGAGGAGAGGGCTGCTTTTGAATAGACTTTTTGTAAGTGAGGGGATAAGATATTGCTAAAGGTTTTGAGATATTCATTGGCAAAGCCATCTGGGCCTGTAGATTTTCAATTGGGGAGGGATGTTGTAGTATGCTCAATTTCTTTAGTTGTAAACAAGGCGTTCAACTTAAGTAGTTGTGACTCTGAGAGGTTGGGGACTTCAGTTTTTATGGAAATTCTTTAATTTTTCCTCCAGAGTGTTGGGGAGTATTTGGGTCACCCCGTAGGTTGTATAGACCCCCATAGTAGCAAATTGGTTCGCTATATCTTGGGGATTTATAATCTTGTGGTGTAGGGTAGGATGGATTCAATGGGCAATTCTTGATTTAGCATGGGCTATTTTTATTCTATTAGCCAGGTTTTTACCTGCCCTATTTGCATTTGCATAAGTTTGTGCTTTTAGATGGTGAAGAATTTTATCACACTGCTGGGTTAACAAGTTTCTTAGGTCTTCACGTAATTTGCTAATGTTTATGGAAGCGCTATGTGTGCTGTCTTGTTTGTTCTGGGATTCCAATCTATGAATCTCAGAAAGAAGAGTATTGATTTTAAGGTTGTGACACTTTTTCGCCCTAGCGCCTTGTTGCCTCAGAACGCCTCTGATATTTGCTTTATGAGCATTCCATAATGTGTGGGAGTTATCAACAGAAGACGCATTATTATGGAAGAACTCTCTCAGATACTGAGTGAAAACTTTAGAGCTGACCGACTCTGTAATAAGGGAATATTGCAACGCCAGATGGGAACAGAGGGGGAGGCATGCTTCTCTGCTATGGTAATGGAAATTGCCATGTGGTCAGACCATGTTATATCATGTATCCTAGGAGAGGATACTTTTTTGTAGTAGCCATTGATCAGTCACAAACATATCAATATGGGAGTATGTGTGATGTCTGGTAGAGAAGTAGGTGTAAATTTCTTTCGCTTGCATGTTAGCATCTCCAGATATCGTACATCTCTTCTGATTGAAACAATCTACGTAAGGCATTGTCACAACCTTTCACCTGGGAGCTATTGTCTAAGTGAGGGTCTGTCGTTAAATTGAAGTCCCCACATATCAGAAGGTGTCTGTATTTAACAGAAGCAATGCATTTAAGCAATGCACATAGAAACCAAAGTTGATGAGAATTCGGTGCATACAGTGCCACTATTGTATATGGCTGTGTTAATTTCGCAAGTGACAATGATGTACCTGTATTGTGAGTCCAAGAAGGATTCTTTGAGCTGGAATGCAAGAAAGTTGCGGATGGCCAGAAGGACTCCTCTCTTCTTCTCTTGTGCACAGGATAGGTGTATGTGGGGGTTATCCTTGTTTGAGCATTTGGGTATGTTAGGGGATTGTAAATGAGTTTCCTGGATGCTGAGTATGTCGGTTTTGTGTTTGCCTGCTTCCTTCCACATGGAGAAGCATTTAGTGGGGTGGTTTAGGCCCCTGGCATCAAGGGAGAGGCAAGTGAAGGCCATGTTGTATGATCCTGTGTGTTGTTGTTAATGTAGCTTTCCTACTCACATTCGTGGTCGGTCCGGATAGGAACTTACCTGTTGGGTTTGTAGGCATCAGGTGTCATTTGTGTCCTTTGTTGGTGGGTTGCTCTATAAGTTTTGTTGGTCTGCAGAAGACTGGAGGATGCGCTGTTAGGTGAGAAGTCTCAGAAGCAGTTAGTGTGTGTTTCCCAATGTGCCGTGTACCATACAGAGGGAGGGAAAAGCAAAATAAGACAAAAAATAGAACAATTAACATAGGCATACCATAAAAAGGGGATCTTTTGGCAGATCCAAGTACAGTAAATGCAACCGATGTAGTAGGGGGAAATAGGAAGGTGTGCAACATTCCTCTAAGCGGGGGGTGTGAAGGTTTGGTTAGAGTGCAGAGAAACTAGGAGCCACCACCTTGCTTTTTTTGGCCTCTCTTGTGTGATATCACCTGCCACACTAGTTCCACAGCTAACGGTGGTTTTGAAGGGGCCGATGCAGAATCAGGGAGTATGCCCCATTGGCGCAAGGCAGCTAGGCCTTCTTCTAGTGTTGACACTGTAAGTGTTGCCCCATTGTGGGTAATGGAGAGTGTGGCGAGATATTTCCACTTATACAGAATCCAATGGTTTCTGAGTACTTTAGTTATTATCGCCAGGTTGCGGTGTCATTGGACGGTGTTTCTGGATAAATGAGGCAGTAGCTGGATTGTCGCATACTGGTCTGGTAGATGCTCAGCTCTCCTGAATGAAATCATCAGTAATTCTTTCACATGGTAGAAATGTACCCTTAGTAGGACATCTCTTGGCACCTCCGTAGCCAGGAAGGATGGATCCTGTCGATCGTAAGATCTTGGGCTGACAGTGAGGGTGCCAGGGAGGAGAATACGCTCTGTACAAATCGCTGTAGCTGTTGGGGAGGTATAGATTCAGGGATACCCCTGATTTTGAGGTTGTTCCCCCTGGATCTCTCTTCGAGGTCAGCAATTTTGTCTTTTAGCCAAGTTATTTCCTCAGTGTGCGTGTTGTAGAATCCAATCAGAATTTTGAAGGATCCAGAGTAATCTCCATGGAGCGTTATTCATGGTCCACTCTGTCCCCCAAACCTCCACCTGGCAACTTTTAACACTAGATAACAGATCGGCATGTAAGGATGCTCTGTGTAAGGATGAGCCGAACACCCTCCTGCTCGGTTCACAGCAGAACATGTGAACAGGCAAAAAATTTGATAGAACACACGAACACCATTAAAGTCTATGCGACATGAACATGAATAATCAATAGTGCTAATTTTAAAGGCTTGTATGCAAGTTATTGTCATAAAAAGTGTTTGGGGATCTGGGTTCTGCCAAAGGGGACATGTATCAATGCAATTTTTTTTTAAACGGCAGTTTTTTCAGGAGCAGTGATTTTTTTAATGCTTAAAGTGAAACAATAAAAATTAAATATTCCTTTTTCCACTTCAGTACCAGCGTATAGTCAAATGACAGCCGCAGATGGGATCTCCCATCCTGGGCGGCCGTCATATGACGTCCTGGGCTTCCCGGCCATCTAGGGGGCATGCGCCCTTGTCAACATGGGGACAAGGTGCTTTGGGGGGCTACCCCAAAGCACCCTCCCCATGTTGAGGGCATGTGGCCTGGTACGGTTCAGGGGGCAAGCGCTCTCTCCTCCCCCCTCTTTTCCTGTGGCCTACCAGGTTGCATGCTCAGATAAGGATCTGGTATGGATTTTGGGGGGACCCCTATGCCATTTTATTTTTAATTTTGGCGTAGGGTTCCCCTAAAATTCCATACCAGACCTGAAGGGCCTGGTATGGATTTTAGGGGGGCCCCCACGCAAATTTTTTTAAACATTTTGGATCAGGGTTCCCCTTAATATTCATACCAGGCCCAAAGGGCCTGGTAATGGACTGGGAAATCCCATTCTCTTTTTTTCAATGAGTTTTATCTATATTGCCGGGACCTGACAATTCATTACAGCCGCGATCAGTTTTGAATGACAATTTTTCCTTTAGAAATGTCATTTTGCTGTGGTACTGTTCAAAACATAGGAAAAACTTTACAGACATACTATAGACACAAGTCTCTGACCCAACTGACTTAATCTGCATTTGTTCACTGTGGCTATTCAATAAAATGAAGAAATTTTAAGAGCAACAACCAGAAAGACGTTAGCTTTCCTAATGCTTTAGAGGTACCTGAAAGAGGGAGACCTAATAGAAAGTGTATGGGGTTTAGAGGTATGGAGGTGTTTAATAACTTTTGCAAGAGCTCTTGGATTTGAATACAAAAAGGGCAGATAGAAGAGCACTCCCAAAAAAATGTGGAAGTGAGTGCCCGTAGTTTTATTACACCTCCAGAATTGTCTAGGGGCAGTTGGGTTGCAGGCGTGGAATATATCTGGGGTTCTATACCAGAAAAGCAAAATCTTAATTGCAGCTTCTCTCTGCACTACACAGCGTGAGATTTTTGACTGTGACTCCCAAATTTTTCTCCAGTCTATTAAAGATATTGGTCGTTGTAATAAATGGGACCATTTTTTCATATAGTTATAGGTGGACTATGGGTGGTTAAAGGGGGGGATTCATGTAAGATTTTATATATGGATGAGATTAGTTTGGTTTCATATGGTCCATTGGCGCATAAAAGTTCAAAGTTGGTGGGCTTCTCTAGAGATAGCGAAAGGGATTTAGAGAGGAAGAAGTGTTTAAATTGTATATATGAGGACAAAAGTGATGTAGGGAGTTGATGTTTCACTTGGAGGTCTGCAAAAGACAGGAGACTATGTTTTACTGGGTGTACTGACATTTCAACTTAAACTAATTTCCCTCACTCAGTACAGGTTTCCAACTCCTTATGCTGGTTAAATTACTTAATTTGCCACGTTCATGAACGAAATGAGCTTTGGCTATATGGTTCTGTTATAATTACAATAATTTTTGAACTTTCTCTTTTTTTACTCTCCTTTTTTTTTATTTAATAATATCAGTTAAATATTATCATATTAGTACTTAAACAGTTCCTGTGGTTCTCCGGTGTTGTTCATCCCTTAGGAATTCCTTGCTGCCCTTCATACCACCTAAAGACTCCCACCAATTGTTATGGGGGACTCTACTGGTGGTCCTGGACCCTCTCAGGGAGTTCTATACACTCCCCTGAGATGCTCCCACACCCTATTATTTAGCTTTTACCTAATGATATATTGTCTTCACGTTGGGTTAGCTCGATTGTTTTATCTTATTTTTTCTTTCTCTACCTCTTACTATTCCCTGTTGACTCTCCGGTTGGTGGTTCTGGCTCTTGGTAAGTACTTTTCTTATTATGATATATATATGTTCACCTCAGTTGGTTTATGGCTCCTATAAATGTCTTGTCATTAAATCTACAAGGGTTTAATGTTCTGCATAAATGAACCAAGACATCACGCTCTTTTGCAATGAAGAAAGCTAATATTATATGTTTGCAAGAAACCCATTTCACTGATATGGTTTACCCCAAATTTCTCTCATCCTCTTATCCACAATTCTACACAGCCTCCACTATGGTTAAACAGCGTGGAACCCTTATTGGCTTTCATCGTTCCATTTCGTTTAATTTAGTATCATATTTAACAGACCCTGAGGGACGATATATACTTTTAACAGGTTTTATTTCTGATAATCCTATTACAATTGTATCTTACTATGCCCCAACAAATGCCCAACTGCTTTTTTATCTCATCTTTTTCAAGTTATAGAGGTTCATAAGTTTGGTACAGTTGTTATTTGTGGGGATTCTAATGGAACTATTTTCCCATTTCTGGATAAATCTCCTTCAAAACCTACCACAGGTACAATAAACCTAACTTTTCAGCATCTACTTACTACACATGGATTAGTGGATACTTGGCGAGAACTGAACCCTACCAGCAGACGTTTCACTCATTATTCCTACCCACATAACTCCTTCTCACAAATAGATCATATCATTACTCCATCCAGTATGTTACCACAAATAATTTCATCCAAAATTGTTCCTCTTCCATGGACAGACCACTGTGCAGTATTCACTTCTATTGCTTCCAAAATTCCTAGATCACACAACACCGCTTGGTGTATAAGTTACTCTATATTGACTCATCCTTCTCATCTTGTTGAAATTGAGAAAGCACTTTCCGATTATCTAATATCTAATGACATGGGGGATGTCTCTGCTCTTACATTATGGGAAGCACACAAAGCTGTCATTAGAGGTAGATAGATACAACAAGCAACTGTACTTAAAAGAGAACGCAAAATCTTGTTTGTAAAACTTGAATCTACCTTTAACAACTATTACCAGACTTTTCAATCCTTTCCGACTGCTATCAATAATTGTAAACTTGAAAAAGCCCGTCTTGATTTAGATCTTTTTCTGACGGACTCAGCAGATAAGCTCATACGCAAATGCCAGCATGTTCAATACCTTAAGGCAAACAAACCCGAAAACGCCCATGGCTAGAATCTTAAAGAATTCACAACATAAACAGACACCTATCAGACTGAAAACATCCAGAGAAGTGCACACTAGTAACCCAGTAAAGATTCTTGAGATCTTTCATTCTAATTTGGCTAAATTATATTCCTCTTCTCCGAATTTTGATAAGACTCTGTTTTACAATATCACGCTTCCTAACCTTGATCAACAGCAGTGAGATCTCCTTGAAAGCCCAATCACTAATACTGAAGTTTTAAATGCAATAAAATCTTTAACATTACATAAGAGACCAGGCCCGGATGGATTCTCTGCAGCCTACTATACACAGTTTGCACATATCTTAATGCCTGTCTTAACCAAGGCCTTCAACTCGATCCTTAAGGGACAATCATTTAGAACGGAGACACTCATCTCCATTATAGCAATGATCCCCAAACTGCATTCTGACTCTACTTCCTGGACTAATTATCGCCCTATATCCCTCCTCAACCTAGATATAAAATAAATATAGGACATCTAATTCCTAAGGACCAAACAGTTTTTATGCCAAAACACCAGGCAGGTGATAATATTAGGCGAGCACGCTTACTTATCCATGCTGCTAAAACCAGACGAATCCCAGCCTGCCTTGTATCCTTGGATATAAGGAAAGCATTTGACTCTATCACTTGGCCATATATGGAATATATCCTTCAAAAATGGGGTTTTGGTAATCATTTCTTGACCTGGGTCTCCTCTTCAAACAATAATCCTAGAGCATATATTATATTAAATACGCTGGCTATAAGTCAATATTGTTCGATATCAGAAGAGGCACTAGACAAGGTTGTCCCATTTCCTCATTACTTTTTGCCCTAATAATTGAACCTTTGGCACAACTAATTAGAACTAATCCTGATATTAATAGTATCGAATTAGGTGGTCATCATTATAAATTATGCCTCTTTGCAGATGGTATCTCATATTTTTGTCATATCCCCATATATCCACCCCTAACTTACTCATTACACTAGAATACTTCACCCAAATCTCAGGACTATATGTAAACCCAAAAAAATCAAATGCGTTAAATATTTCCCTATCACAATCTGAACTTCAACAAGCACAAACTTCCTTACCCTTTAACTGGGTTCCAAAACAACTCCCATACATAGGAATACAAATCACAATTTCCCTTAAGGATCTTCTTGCGGCTAATTACTTACCTCTTCTGAAACAAATTACTGGCCTCATGAAGCAATAGGCTTCTCTTCCATTGTCATGGTTGGGAAGGATTAATGCTATTAAGATGTTAATATTGCCAACATTTTTATACTTATTCAGGGTACTTCCTATACCATTACCATCCTATTCTCTAAGACTTACTCAACGTAGAGTTATGTCCTTTATTTGGGGTACCACCAAACGTCGTATACCTAAATCCACGTTATACCTCAATAAATTGAGAGGAGGTTTGGGATTACCCAACTTTTCCTCTCATTTTAACGCTGCACATATCATGCTACGGTTGAAACACCCCTATGGGTAGCTATCGAATCTGTAGATAGTGACCCTATCTCAGTGGCAAATATGTTATGGCTTCGCTCCACTGCTGATAGAGTACAGCCTTCTAATCCCATAACAAAACATACCTTGATAATTTGGGCTAAATTTAAGTGTTTACATAATTTCCAATCATCACATAATCCCCTGCTTTCATTCCTCAATAACCCAGCCTTTTATCCCACTTGGAAATTTCCAAGATCATTCTCTATATGGTCCACTATGAACCAGACTCGCTTATACAATCTATCCTCTCCAACCACTATCCATAACTTTCCTGTACTATGTGAAAACTTTGGGTTACCTAGAATGGAAATATTTAGTTATTTACAAATTAAAAATTTCTACAAACCATTTCTTAGTACAGGCTCAACTCTCAACCAAATGACCCAATTTGAGCGTATTTGTATAAGCGAGCCACACATTAGAGGACTTATCTCATTATTATATCATCAACTCAATGAAATCTCCGGTGAATTTCTACCCTCATACGCTACTAAATAGGCACAGGATATAAATCAAGATTTAGATAATAAAGATTGGTCTAAAATATGGTTAGCCACCAAAACTTCCTCTCCTAACTGTATTGCTGTAGAAACAAATTACAAGGTTCTAGCATGTTGGTACCTAGTACCAGCTAGAATAGCTAAATTCGTTTCCACATATTCACCCAATTGCTTTAGAGGGTATTCACCCAATTTCAATTGTTTATTCAACTTAGTACTGCAGCTAAACAAACGATTTCCAAGGCATGGAAGTCTCAAACTCTAATTGTAACCGAAGCTAAACACTGAATGAGCAAAGCACTCATATACACAAAGATAACAGCTATTGAAGAGAATAAGATCAATAAATTTTGCAAGATCTGGCAACCACTACTGTTAAACACTACTTTCCCACCGACTTTGACCAATCTTTGTTGCTACCACACTAGATTATATAGTATATTCACCAATTATATGTGCATATCTACCATGAGCCAAGACGTCACCCTGGGCAATTCCTTCCTTCTGTCTTTTCTTTTCCCCCCCTTTGTTATTTTCTTTCATATATACATTATATAAAATAGGGATACTTATTCTTTATCTTTCTTTCTTACATTGCTTACCTTTCAACTAGACAATTCTATTCAGTCTGACTATTTGATTATCATCTTTATTCTTACGCCTTTTATTTACAATGTGTATAAAGTAAACACAGTTGTAAGATGGTTCTATACATACCACTATATTGTAAAGCATTCTGAATGTATGCTATGTATCCATGCATTATATTCTTTTATTTTCCTTTGTGAAAACTCAATAAATATATTTAACAAGAGGAAATGCTGCACCACCAAATTGAGAGAAAGAAAAAGAAAGCGGTCTGGGTATTGCCTCTTAATATGACACAACTCCATCCCTGTAATACATATAATACAAAATGAGTTAGTCCATGGGACTTTAAATGAGTTGGTCATAGAGGTCATAACAAATAAGTATAGTAAATTGATAAGGATTTATTAGTTCCAAGGACATAATCATAAACAAGCATAAAGACATCATGTAGCATTACTTAACCATTGACATGTTTGTTACAGTACTGAAAATACATAGTATACATATACAATTTTTGTACTCGACGCGTTTCGTGAGCTCTGCTCGCTTCCTCAGGAGTTGATGTACATGCAGGATATCTAGAAAATAGTAAGTATCGGTAAGATATAACATTCAATGATGATTGTGGTTAGAAGAGAAGCACGAGGCCTCTAAGAGGCATCCCATACTCACATTATTGTCAATTGGTCCATAGGACTGAACAGTGGAAAGTGCTCCAACTGGGAGCTGAAGAGGCGTAACCCGCAGCAACCAAACAGGGGCCTGGCGGAGAGCGGACATGGCAAAAAAAGAGAATGAATATGTTGTGTGTCCTGAAGTGCCCCATTGGCCACATATGTTGTGACAGCTGTAATAAAAATGTATATGTATCTAAATCAAATAACAATAAACTTGATAATGACCTGGGAGTATAAATGATGTAGTATCACTGTTGTACAGTGACGTCCATGACATTGTGGGCGTGGATGCAAACAGAAAAGAAAGAGAATGAAAGAGATGTGAAGAGTGCAAGAATGTGGAGAGAGAGGTAGAAATGGGAAAGGAAAGTGAAAAGGAGAGAAAGGAAAAAAATATGTCCCTTGATGTGCCTCATTAACCATATACAGCGTAGCAACAACACTAGAAGTGAAATGTATATAGGTCTAATGATAATCACCATAATGGTGGTATAAAGGTATAAAAGTGTAAATATCTTCATAGTATCCATTAGGGAGGAGCCGAACACCTGGTTCGGTTCGCAACAGAACCTGAGAACGGACCGAAAATTCGCGCAAACGTTAGAACCCCATTGAAGTCTATGGGACTCGAACGTTTGAAATCAAAAGTGCTAAATTTAAAGGCTAATTTACATGGTATTGTCCTAAAAAGGGTTTGGGGACCCGGGTCCTGCCCCAGGGGACATGTATCAATGCAAAAAAAAGTTTCAAAAACGGACGTTTTTTCGGGAGCAGTGATTTTAATGATGCTTAAAGTGAAAAAAAAGTGAAATATTCCTTTAAATATTATACCTGGGGGGTGTCTATAGTATGTCTGTAATGTGGCACGTGTTTCCCTTGCTTAGAACAGTCCCTGCACAAAATGGCATTTTTAAAGGAATAAAAGTCATTTAAAACTGCTTGCGGCTTTAATGTAATGTCTGGTCCCGGCAATATGGATGAAAATCAGTGAGACAAACGGCATGGGTATCCCCCCCCAGTCCATTACCAGGCCCTTTGGGTCTTGTATGAACATTAAGGGTAACCCTGCACCCAAATTAAAAAAAGGAAAGGAGTGGGGCCCCCAGGCCCTGTATACTCTGAACAGCAGTATACAGGCGGTGAAAACAAGACTGGGACTATAGGTTTGTTGTTAAGTAGAATCTGTTTGTAGTTTTGAACTGGTACATTTTTAAAGTGTAGCTCCAGCCAAAAAATTTATTTTTAAGCTTTTTGGAAAATATAGGGAACATTTGTTTTGCTGTCTGTGCACCTCTTCAGAAGATTTCACCTCACTTTCTGTCCCAATGACAAATGTTTTTTGACAATTTTGGGTTTTTAGTGAAACAAGGATTGGTGATAAAGCATCAGTGGAGAGGAGACATGTTTTTCCCATATTAACTCTTACAGGAGAGAATTTCCCTTCCTAGGGGTAGATTTCATCTCACTTTCTGTTGTCTCCTTTCCTTTGCAAGTAGGAGTCGTTTGTAAGTTGGATGTTTGAAAGTAGGGGCCTGCCCTATATACTCTGCAGAAATTGCGGCCTTAGGTGTTGGTGTTGCCACAACACTGTAAGCCCTCACAGTTACTCTTGGTGGGCGCAGGAAAGGGCTCTGCTGTGAAATATTAGATCAAGAATTGTAATTACATGCCCCTGTTGAACAGGGTCAGAAAAATTGGGCCTTTGGTGGTGGTGGTGGTGCTGGTGCCACAACACTGTAAGTCCTCACAGTTACTCTTAGTGGGTGCAGAAATGGGCCCTGCTGTGAAATATTAGATCAAGAATTGTAATTACATGTCCCTGTTGAACAGGGGCAGAAAAATTGGGCCTGAGGCACTGGTGCCACAACACTGCAACCCCTCACAGATACTTTAGTTTGAGCACAGGAATGAGCCCTCCTGCAAATAATGCATCAAAAATTGTAATTACATGCCCCTGTTAAACAGGGCCTGAAAAATTGGACCTTAGGCACTGGTGCTGGTGCCACAACACTGCAACCCCTCACAGATACTCTAGTTATTATTCGGTTACATCAGCATCAGGTGCTTGGTAGCTGGTGATGATCCAAGATTGATTCATTTTTATGAAGGTCAATAGATCGACCGAGTTGGTGGACAGGCACACCCTGTGATCGGTTACAAAGCCTCCAGCAGCACTGAATGTGCGTTCCAAAAGAACGTTGAATGCAGGACAGGCCAGTAGCTCAATTGCATACTGTGCAAGCTCTGGCCAGTGATCCATCCTCAAGACCCAGTAACCCAGAGGATTTTCGTTGGGAAAGGTGTCCAAGTCAGATTTTGCCCCTAGGTAATCCTGCACCATGTAAAACAGACGCTGGCGATGGTTGCTGGAACTGATCATATCTTGGGGCTGCAGACCAAAAAATTGTCTGAACGCATCGGTCAGACAGCCACCTTCTCCACCGCTCCTTCTTTGACTGACCGAAGCCTCAGCAACACGTTGTCCAGGAACAGGAGTTTGTAACCTCCCAGTCTCTGGGAACGCGTTGCACAGACCTTTCTGCAAGGCCTCCCGAAGATGTTTCATCCTCTGCTCCCTCTGCGATGGCAAGATAAGGTCCACAACCTTACCCTTGTAACGTTGATCAAGGAGGGTTGCCAGACAGTATTGATCCCTCTCCTTGATACCACGAATACGAGGATCCTTCCGCAGGCTTTGCAGGATCAGGGAGGCCATGATGCGTAGGTTTGCTGAGGCATTCGGTCTGGAGTCCTCTGGGTCACTAAGGATGACATGATCCGCAGCCACCTCCTCCCAGCCATGTACAAGTCCATGGCTTTCTTGGGACTGTAAATGATCCCTTAAAGACTGCTGTTGATGCTGAGTGCCAGGCTCCACCTCCATGCTGACACAATCCTCCTCTTCCTCCTCCTCCTCCTCCTCGTCCTCTTCCTGTGTGATCGACGGGCACGCAGGAACACTGTCTGGATAAAGGGGGCCTTGAGAGCTAAGGAAGTCCTCCTCTTCCTGCCTCTGTTCTGCCTCAAGTGCCCTGTCCATTATTCCATGCAGTGTGTGCTCCAACAGGTGGACAAGGGGGACAGTGTCACTGATACATGCACTGTCACTGCTCATCATCCTCGTGGCCTCCTCAAATGGTGACAGGACAGTGTATGCATCCCTGATTAAGGCCCACTGGTGTGGGGGGAAAAAAAGCTCCCCTGACCCTGTCCTGGTGCCATGTTGCACAGGTACTCATTGATGGCCCTCTGCTGCATGTGCAGCCGCTGCAGCTTTGCCAATGTTGAGTTCCACCTGGTGGGCATGTCACAGATTAGGCAGTTCTTGGGTAGGTTAAATTCCTTTTGGAGGTCAGCCAGCCGAGCACTGGCATTATATGACCTGCAGAAATGCACACAGACTTTCCTGGCCTGCCTCAGGACATCCTATAAGCCCGGGTACCTGCCCAAGAACCACTGCACCAACAAGTTAAGGACATGAGCCAAACAGGGCACATGGGTCAGTTGTCCCTGTCAGAGGGCGGAGAGGAGGTTGGTGCCATTGTTGCAAACCACCATACCTGCCTTGAGCTGGCGTGGCGTCAACCACCTCTGAACCTGCACCTGCAGAGCTGACAGAATATCTGCCCCAGTGTGGCTCCTGTCCCCTAAGCACACCAGCTCAAGCACCGCATGGCATCTTTTGGCCTGTGTGCTTGCATAGTCCCTTGAACGCCTACGGAGCACCGCTGGTTCCAAAGACAAATCAGCACAGGAAGAGGCCATGGAGGAAGAAGAAGAGGAGGGGGTGGAGGAGAGAGGTGTGGCAGAATCACCATTAGTAGTATTTTGGAGGCGTGGTGGCGGAACAATCTCCAACACTACTGCACCCTGTCCTACATCCTTCCCAGCTGCCAGAAGAGTCACCCAGTGCGCGGTGAAAGATAGGTAACATCCCTGTCCATGCCTGCTGGACCATGAGTCAGCGGTAATTTGCACCTTACCGCTGACCGCCTTGTCCAGCGAGGCCAAAACATTGCCTTCCACATGCCGGTAAAGAGCCGGAATCGCCTTCCGTGAGAAAAAGTGGCGTTTGGGAACCTGCCACTGAGGAACCGCACATTCCAAAAACTCACGGAAGGGGGCAGAGTCTACCAACTGAAAAGACAGCAGTTAAAGTGCTAGCAATTTAGCCAAACTAGCATTCAACCGCTGGGCATGTGGATGGCTGGGAGCGAACTTCTTTCGGCTGAGCAGCAGCTGGGGCAGGGAAATTTGCCTGGTACAATCTGACGTCGGTGTACCGATAGCAGATTGCCCCCAAGTACTTGGCTGTGACACACCTAATTCTACACCTTTATTCCTCTCAGTGCAGGTCTCAGAGAGGACTGAAGGTATAGTGGGGTTGGAGATCCCAGCTGATGAGGAGCAAGGAGAGGTCCTCTTTGTTCTTTGGTGTGGGTCTTTTAGGTACGCTTGCCAATGAACTGCATGGCAGGTCAACATATGTCTGGTCAAGCATGTGGTGCCCAAGCGGGAGATGTTTTGGCCACGCGAGATACAATTGTGACATATGTTGCAAATAGCAGCGGTGGGATCTGATGCACTCATCTCAAAAAAGGCACACACCAAAGAACTTTTGGAATAACGCGCAGAGACAGCAGCGCCCTGCACATGCGGAGCTCTGCGGTGTGATGCAGTCGGTGTGCTGCCCTTAAGCTGACCCCTGGAGGGCATCCTGCTTTGTTGGTGATGTGCCTCCTCCTCCTCTCTTCTATCAGGCACCCACGTGGAGTCAGTGACCTCATCATCCCCTCCCTCCCAATCACTGGAACAAAGCTGGCAGTATGCTGCAGCTGGGGGAACATGACTGCCAGATTGCTGTCCTTCTTGGGCACCCCCTCTCTCTGGGCTCATGTTACTGCCTTCCTCTAGCTGGGTACCATCATTGGAGCCTTCATCCTCCTGGAGCATGTACCCAACACTGTGGTCAAACAGTTTGGGGGACTCCTCAGGAGGACATAGTGGGGCTAGGGAAGGAGTGACTGATGCCATTGAGTCGAGGGAAGAGGCCGCGTTGGCAGCTGCTTTGCCAGACAAAGTACCCTGAGCCTGGGTGAGAGAGGATGAGGAGGATGAGGACGGCTTGGTCATCCACACTACCAAGTCTTCCGCATGTTGCGGCTCAACGCGGCCAGCTGCTGAAAAAAAGGACAAGCGTGTCCCACAGCCAAGTGCTGATGAGGATGCACCGTCTCAATGACCAGCACTGTTGCCTCTAGACACAGAGCCTGCTTGCCCTCTTTTATTGGCTTGTGACTGTCTGCCTCTCCTTGTTGGCCTTCCAGACATACTAATGGCCTGCAGTGAGATGTAGCTGCACAAAGCTGCCTCATCTGATCATTCCTTCTCTGTCTCTTTACAGGTATGTGTCAGCTAAACCACATCTTCCACCGTTAACTGAAATTGGGATCTGCTTGCTGTCTCTGTGTGTATGTGTTGGTATGTGTCAGCTAAACCACATCTTCCACCGTTGACTGAAATTGGGATCTGCTTGCTGTCTCTGTGTGTATGTGTTGGTATGTGGCCTTCTCTATCTATTGCCCTATGTGCACAACCATGACATTATTTGTTGCTCCAGACTGTCTTACCTAAGTTTTATGTGTTGATCTTCTCTTGGCCTCTGGCCTTTTGCTTTCCTGACTTTAGAAGCAAAAAGTCCACTTTGATTGTTAGGCATTCTTATAGTCACTCATGATTAATTAACGAACTTCAACCCCACCCTTATAACAGTATATATTTGAGCATCCTTAAGGGGTGAGCACATTGCTCGGGGTGCACATTGCAATGGCTTCTTTCTCTAAGTGATTCTTTCTACAAGTGATATGCACTTCAATCTCTGCACTTCAGCGATTGCACGAAGCAAACAAATACAGCAATCTGCACTGGAAAGCACCTAACAGACTGCAGGTGACCCGTCTCTCTAATAAGCTCTCCTTCCACTCTGTAATATGCACTCTCTACCACTGCTTCTGACACTCCTGTCCTCTCTCCTCAAACTCTCTTACCTTCACCCCCCCTCTCCACCGGCCTGATTATACATATCACCCTGCCTTCTGTCTTCTCCTTACTACTGTTCCTACCAACTCTTGCTCATTCTACATCCATACACTGATAAAACCTCCAGTACTCTGAGACATGCCCCTTCACATAAATCACAATCCCACATTACCTCCCTCGCCCTCCTGCTTCTCCTAATCTCTGGTGACATATCCCCAAACCCTGGGCCACCATCATCTGTCTTTGCCCATCGCTCCCATCCCCCTACACCCTCTGGCAGGAGCCGTAACCCACAGAACTTGGTCTCTATTCCTCTTTCCAAAACCAGCCCCCCCTTTTCCTGTGCCCTGTGGAATGCATGTTCTGTCTGCAACAAACTCACCGCCCTTCACGACCTCTTTATCACAAATTCCTTTAACCTACTTGCCATTACTGAAACCTGGCTTCATGAATCGGACACTATTTCTCCTGCTTCCCTCTCCCATGGGGGCCTTCTCTGGACTCACTCCCCCAGACCAAGTGGACGGAAGGGAGGTGGAGTGGGAATCCTTCTAGCCCCATGCAGCACCTATCAGGTACTTCACCCACCTCCCTCTCTGACACTCTCCTCTTGTGAGGCACATTGCATTCGTCTATTCTCTCCCATTTCTCTAAGAATTGCTGTCATCTACCGGCCCCCTGGACCAGTATCAGCCTTTCTTGATGACTTCTCTGCCTGGCTACCCTACTTTCTCTCTGCTGAAATCCCCACAATCATTCTTGGGGACTTCAACATCCCTGTTAACACTAACACTACTATTACTTCTAAACTTTTCAGTCTCACCTCATCGCTTGACCTGAAGCAATGGATACAGGCTCCTACCCACTCCAACGGCAACACCCTTGACCTTGCCTTCTCCTATCTGTGCACTCCGTGCAACCTTTCCAACAATCCACTCCCACTCTCTGATCACCACCTTATTAGTTTTGCTCTCTCCTTGTCTTCTACCTCTTCTCCCTCCAACCGCCTAACGGTTACCCGTAGAAACCTTCGCCACCTCAACCCTTCTCTTCTTTACTCTGCTACTGATCACCTCTATGACAAAATCTCACCTCTGTCCTGCCCCAACCAAGCTACTTTCATCTACAACAGCTCACTGTCTTCCTCCCTTGACAAGCTTGCCCCCCTCACTACACGCAGAATTAGGCCCCGACTGCTACAACCCTGGCAAACAGATGACACCAGAAGTCTCTTGAGCGCCTGTGGCATAAGACTAAGACCCAGGAAGACTTCACACAATATAAATCTGCCCTCCTAAAATACTACTCCTGCCTTCACACTGCCAAACAGACCTACTTTATCACACTCATTAACACCTTCTCATCCAGTCCACGTCAACTCTTCTCTACCTTCAATACTCTACTCTGTCCTCCACTGCCTCCACCCACCAACACACTCACTGCCCAGGAGATTGCCAATCACTTCAAAACTAAGATTGATACAATTCATGAGGAGATCACCAATGCGCAAAAACCTCCCCCATGCAACACCCCATGTCCACAGATACAATCATTACTTCGCTCATTCAACCCTGTTACTATTACTGAGGTCGCTAAACTTTTATCTAGCACCCATCTAACCACTTGCCCCCTGGATCCTGTTCCCTCGCAAATGCTACGCTCACCCTCTGACTCGATTCTACACTCTCTAACTCACATTTTCAACCTCTCCCTCTCCCGTGGCATCTTCCCAAACTCTCTAAAACATGCGCTAGTCATCCCCATTCTAAAAAAGCCCTCACTGGATCCCACCAATCTCAACAACTTATGTCCAATCTCCTTACTCTCCTTCTCCTCCAAACTTCTTGAAAGACTGGTCTACATCCGACTAAGCGACCATCTGACCATGAATAAACTTCTAGATCCCCTCCAGTCCGGTTTTCGCCCTCAACACTCCACGGAAACTGCTCTCCTTAAACTCTCAAATGACTTACTAATGGCTAAAGCCAATGGACACTATTCTGTACTACTTCTCCTGGATCTCTCTGCTGCCTTTGACACAGTGGACCACCCCCTCCTCCTCAAAAAACTCCACTCCTTTGGTCTCCGTGACTGTACTCTTCGCTGGTTCTCATCCTACCTATCACACCGCTCCTTCAGTGTCACTTACAACTCTACTTCCTCCTCTCCTCTTCCTTTTTCCGTTGGGGTCCCCCAAGGTTCTGTTCTTGGACCTCTCCTTTTCTCAATCTACACCACCTCCTTGGGTCAGTTGATTGCCTCCCATGGCTTTCAATATCATCTCTACACTGATGACACCCAAATCTATCTCTCCACCCCCCAGCTCTCTCCATCTGTCTCCTCACGCATTACCAACTTACTAGCAGACATATCAGCCTGGATGTCACATCACTACCTCAAACTCAACCTATCCAAAACCGAGCTCATGATATTT